>NW_019946576.1:0-6925 GCF_002910315.2 Salvelinus sp. IW2-2015
ATGGGAGTGCTTGGTGGAAAGCCACCCAGAGGACCGGTTGACTCCCACCCGGGATGGAACACCCCGAGTGGTCCACTATAGGCTATCGAGTTCACCCACTTCAACCGTGAAGACTTTGAAGAATGTATAGATCCTGCCTCCGGGCCCATCCTGGTATCAACCTCTCTCCACCCAAGGAAACTGGCGAACAGCCTGCTACTTCTTGACGCCACTTAGACATGTAACAAATCCACCCCAGTGAAACTTAAGGTAAGATTATCTCTGCTTCTGATAACACACACCTGTTTAACCCACATAGATGAGACAAAAAAAGACAGGGAGATCCTTGCCTGACCACTGTTTCCCCTACCCTACGCGGGTTTAGATAAAGGCGTAGGTGTATCCTGCCTCTGACTCACTTTGAGACAGGCGCACCCCATGGAAGACTAGGTCGTAGGTTCGCTGCGCTGATCCTCGCACGCTCAGCAATATCTGCCTCCCTAGGCAAGGACTTAGTGGAACAGCGATCTCCTTGCTCTGGCTGACCCACTGTTAACCCCCCCAGGAAGACTAGGAGATCCTGCTCTGACCCACTGTAACCCCCCCAGGAAGACTAGTGAGATCCTGCTCTGACCCACTGTAACCCCCCAGGAAGACTAGGAGATCCTGCTCTGACCCACTGTAACCCCCCCAGGAAGACTAGGAGATCCTGCTTCTGACCCACTGTAACCCCCCCAGGAAGACTAGGAGATCCTGCTCTGGCCCACTGTAACCCCCCAGGAAGACTATCAGACTCTCACTCTTCTCCCAGGTCACCTTTAGCTGATGCTGCCCCCTCAAACAACTCTACAGCCCTGCTAATATCTCCCTCCCCTTTAATAACACTGTTACATCATCGGCATAAGCCAACAAATTAAAATGTCTGATACCATGCCTGGAGAATAGCCTTATTCAGTATCAAGACGTGTAACCTATGGTATTATAATGTAGGCTAACACCCCTAAATTCCTTTGCTCCCTCAGTGCCAATACAAACCTGTGGCTAGTAACAAACACCTTCGGCCAGAGTCTGTTCTTCAGCACAATGTGAGAGACAGAAAGAGGCACTACAAACTATATTACCTTGGAAACGGTGACGGAATGCGTTGGCAATACGCGTAATTGACTGAATGGATGGAAACGGACGAATGGTGGGAAAAACGGTAAACGTGTTTCTGTCGAAATATTTTAAACGCATATTTCGCCATTTTTTTGGTATAGCTTCACCTTGATGAGATGCGGATGAGGAACACGGCGGAGTGTCAGAATATGTGTGAAAAGGAACAGAGAATAATGGATGGAAACGGGACAGAATGGGTTGAGAAAACGGCATAATTTATAAAAAAGGTTCAAATCAGCGGAGATTTTGCATAGATATATTAAGGGAACAGCTGAAACAGTAATGGGATGGAAAGCCAGTGTCACATGTGTCGAGTGATGGGAAACCATGTACATGAACAACATGGGATCTCGGAAACAGGACAGAATCGTGGATTTAGTGTATACATCGAGACAGAACGATGGAAAGACAGAGGATAGCAGGAAATTGGGATCGTAAACTGGATCAGAGTATGAACGAAAAAGCGACTATTAAGAATTCAGCATGGAAACAGGGACTAGGAAATCAGTGAAGTGAGACAAGCTAGAGCCGAGTAAATGGAGGGTAATATCAGGATGAATTTGAGGAAGTGAATATCGGGACGAATGGATTAGTGGTGCCTAAACCGATGACAGAAGTGGAGAGTGAAACTCAGTTGATCTCAGAACCGGAGGTGGTGAAAACCACGGTTGTCAGATATGGAGGGAAACAGGTCAGAATTTGGATTGAGTAGAGACACAGATGAATATTGGATGATGACAACAGCGACAGACTTTGCGAATGCGAGGAGATGTGAAATAACAGTTCATAGACAGTGTTTGAGATGTGTGTATGAGAGCGACTTAAGAGATATGGTGAATGTGTGGATAACAAGTGTGACATAATGGCAGCGGAGAGACAGGACAGAATCAGAAGGGAGAAAAAATCAGTCTGGCAAGAGGATGGATAGAGAAACAGGAGCTAGTATGATGTGGATGGTGTGAAACAGACAGAAATAGGATGAAATCATGAGAATCTAGAATCTTTTGGCGATGTGAGTGGAAAAACAGAGACAGATATATCGGGTATGGAAACAGGACAGAATGGATGAATAACGAGGCGCCAGACATGTTGAGGCGAAACAGTTGGTGCTACAAGAGCAGAGTCGGAAACAGCGGTCATACATATGAGGAAACAGGTCAGAATGGATGAAACCAGAGATAGGATTGGAAAAGGTCAGGACAGAATAGGATTGAAACACAGGAGAATGGAGGGAAACAGGACAGAAAAGGAGGGAAACAGGACAGAATGGATGGAAACAGGACAGAATGGGTGGAAACACAGAGAACGGATGGAAACAGGACAGAATGGTATGAACAGAACAGGAAGGAGAATGACTTGAACAGAACAGGAAGGAGAATGGATTGAACAGAAGAGGGACGAGAATGGATGGCTCTATTCTGAAGCTGTCTATTAGTTTCCATTTGGGTGCCCTGAGCAGCAGGTTAGATTTATAGGCCACATTTGGTTTAAATTCAGCCCTGTGGACATGCACACACACATTCGCATGTACGCACACACACTCACAGAGGGAGAGACACACACACACACACACACACACACTCGCATGTACGCACACACACCAGGGCTTGATGCTCTAAGGGACAGACAATGATGGGCTCTCATCCATCTCAACTCAGCATCTCCACTTTCTGAAATTCTCTCAGAGCAGAGGAACCTGTCAGTAGTAGCAATGTCACCGTCAAGACACCCCAGACACCCCGCGTCCCAGTCGGGACTGGACAGAGAGCGAGAGAGAGAGCTAGAGAGAGAGCTAGAGAGAGAGCGAGAGAGAGCGAGAGAGAGAGCGAGAGAGAGAGAGAGAGACTACTGCAGAACCTGAGACGGAGCTGCATTTCCTGATAAATGTTAAAAAATATAGAGTGTAATTTCCCAAAATGTGAAACCCTTATACAAGGTTTCAAAGACCTCTCTGATGAGAGTAGGCTACCCGTCCTGTTGGGGTGTAACGGGTGCTCTCCTCCTCTTCGTCTGAAGAGGAGAAGCGAGAAGGGTCGGACCAATACGTAGCGTTGTAATCCATAATGATTTATTAACAGAACGAATGAAACACGATAACACTTGAAAAGATTACAAAATAACAAAACGACGTAGACTGACCTAAAACATGTGAACTTACATAAACACGAAGAACGCACGAACAGGTACAGACTACAAACACGAACGACAACCGAAACAGTCCCGTGTGGTGCAACATACACGGAAGACAATCACCCACAAACAAACAGTGAGAACATCCTACCTTAATATGGTTCTCAATCAGAGGAAATGTCAAACACCTGCCTCTAATTGAGAACCATATAATGCAACCCATTTAAACCAACATAGAAACACATAACATAGAATGCCCACCCCAACTCACGCCCTGACCAACTAAACACATACAAAAATAAGAGAAAACAGGTCAGGAACGTGACATGGGGGAGGACGCAGAGAGCTGTGGGTTGGCAGCGCACTACATTGCTGCCTGCCATACGTTAAGGGACAGTGTCTGACAGACCAATCAACCTGCACATGTCCTCTACTGTATGTTTATTGTTATTGTTGAATGTATTGTCACGTTCCTGACCTATTTTCTGTTGTTTTGTATGTGTTAGTCGGTCAGGGCGTGAGTTGGGGTGGGCATTATATGTTTTGTGTTTCATTGTTTAGGTCACTTGTAATTAGCCTTATATGGTTCTCAATCAGAGACAGGTGTTTGACGTTTTCCTCTGATTGAGAACCATATATAGGTTGGCTGTTCACACTGTTTGTTTGTGGGTGATTGTCTTCTGTGTCCGTGTCTGTGTCTGCGCACCACACGGGACTGTTTTGGTTGTTCGGTTCGTTCATTTATGTAGTCTGTTCCTGTTCGTGAGTTCTGCGTGTTTTATGTAAGTTTCATGATCAGGTCTGTCTACGTTGTTTGTTTGTTATTTTGTATAAGTCAAGTATAGTTCGTGTCAGTCTTCGTCTTTTCAATAAATTCATTATGTCAACATACCTCACTGCGTATTGGTCCACCGATCCTTCTCTCCTCTCCTCGTCCGAGGAAGAGGAAGACGACAGCCGTTACATGTATGGTTATTTTGAACCTTGGTTATTGTTGTTACTGTTGTCCCGTTGACAATTTTGATTCTCATTTTTGTATTGTAAATATCCAAAATAAGCGTTTGGCAATATGTACATTGTTACGTCATGCCAATAAAGCAAATTGAATTGAATTGAATTTAATTTAATTTAATTGAGAGAGAGAGTATCCCAGCTGGGACGAGACACTTATAGACAGAGAGAGAGCTCGTGGGTGTGTGTGTGTGTGTGTGCGCTCGTGGGCATCCCAGGTGTCCTTTATTAGCTGCAGACAGACAGTAGAGAGATCTAGATGGTCTCACAGGGTCCTGACTGGGCTCTAGACATGGATCAGCTCAGCTCTGTCTTTCTTTCCTTNTCTGTCTACGTTGTTTGTTTGTTATTTTGTATAAGTCAAGTATAGTTCGTGTCAGTCTTCGTCTTTTCAATAAATTCATTATGTCAACATACCTCACTGCGTATTGGTCCACCGATCCTTCTCTCCTCTCCTCGTCCGAGGAAGAGGAAGACGACAGCCGTTACATGTATGGTTATTTTGAACCTTGGTTATTGTTGTTACTGTTGTCCCGTTGACAATTTTGATTCTCATTTTTGTATTGTAAATATCCAAAATAAGCGTTTGGCAATATGTACATTGTTACGTCATGCCAATAAAGCAAATTGAATTGAATTGAATTTAATTTAATTTAATTGAGAGAGAGAGTATCCCAGCTGGGACGAGACACTTATAGACAGAGAGAGAGCTCGTGGGTGTGTGTGTGTGTGTGTGCGCTCGTGGGCATCCCAGGTGTCCTTTATTAGCTGCAGACAGACAGTAGAGAGATCTAGATGGTCTCACAGGGTCCTGACTGGGCTCTAGACATGGATCAGCTCAGCTCTGTCTTTCTTTCCTTCGGAAAATAAACCAAACATGTTGCTGTGTTTTTATTTGTCTGAGGAGAAGACCGTTTCATAGTGACTGTTCCATCACCGTAAAGTCTACATCCCAAATGGCACCCTATTCTCAACGTAGTGCACTACTTAATACCAGGGTCTATAGGGTAGTAGTGCACTACTTTAGACCAGGGTCTATAGGGTAGTAGTGCACTACTTTAGACCAGGGTCTATAGGGTAGTAGTGCACTACTTTAGACCAGGGCCTATAAGGTAGTAGTGCACTACTTTAGACCAGGGTCTATAGGGTAGTAGTGCACTACTTTATACCAGGGTCTATAGGGTAGTAGTGCACTACTTTAGACCAGGGTCTATAGGGTAGTAGTGCACCACTTTATACCAGGGTCTATAGGTTAGTAGTGCCCTACTTTAGACCAGAGGCCAAATGGCACCCTATTCTCAACGTAGTGCACTGCTTTAGACCAGAGGCCTATGAGTATAGGGTTCCATTTGGAATAAAGGCTGAGAGACAGATGTACCAGAGATACACTACATGACCGAAAGTATGTGGACACCTGCTCATCCAACATCTCATTCTAAAATCATGGGCATTAATATGAAGTTGGTCCCCCCTCCTTTGCTGCTATAACAGACTCCAGTCTTCTGGGAATGCTTTCCACTAGATGTTGGAACATTGCTGCAGAGACTTGCTTCCATTCAGCCACAAGAGCATTAGTGAGGTCGGGCACTGATGTTGGGTGATTAGGCCTGTCACGCAGTCGGCGTACCAATTCATCCCAAAAGTGTTCGATGGGGTTGAGGTCAGGGCTCTGTGCAGGTCAGTCAAGTTCTTCCACACCGATCTCGACAAACCATCTATTTATGGACCTCGCTTTGTGCACGGGGGCATTGTCATGCTGAAACAGGAAAGGGCCTTCCTCAAACTGTTGGAAGCACAGAATCATCKAGAATGTCATTGTATTCTGTAGCATTAAGATTTCCCTTCACTGGAACTAAGGGGCCCGAACCATGAAAAACAGCCCAAGACCATTATTCCTCCTCCACCAAACTTTACAGTTGGCACTATGCATTGGGGCAGGTAGCGTTCTCCTGGCATCCTCCAAACCCAGATTTGTCCGTCGGACTGCCAGATGGTGAAGCATGAATTCATTGCTCCAGAGTCCAATGGCGGTGAGCTTTACACCACTCCAGGCGATGCATGGTGATCTTAGTCTTGTGTGCGGCTGCTCGGCCATGGAAACCCATTTCATGAAGCTCCCGACGAACAGTTCTTGTGCTGACTTTGCTTCCAGAGGCAGTTTGGAAATCGGTAGTGACGATTTTTACGCGCTACGCGCTTCAGCACTCGGCGGTCCCGTTCTGTGAGCTTGTGTGGTCTACCACTGCGCGACTGAGCTGTTGTTGCTCCTAGAGGTTTTCACTTCACAATAACAGCACTTACAGTTGACCAGCTCTAGCAGGGCAGAACTTTGACGAACTGACTTGTTGGAAAGGTGGCATCCTATGACGGTGCCACGTTGAAAGTCACTGAGCTCTTCAGTAAGGCCATCCTACTGTTTCCCCTATGGAGATTCCATGGCTGTGTGCTCGATTTTATACACCTGTCAGCAACGGGTGTGTCTGGAATAGCCAAATCCACTAATTTGAAGAGGTGTCCACATACTTTTGTTTTATACAGTGTATATATCTGTTCTGTTTCCTTCTCTATAGATGTACCATACCAGAGATATAGATCTGTCCTGTTTCCTTCTCTATAGATGTACCATACCAGAGATATAGATCTGTCC
>NW_019946576.1:8451-22044 GCF_002910315.2 Salvelinus sp. IW2-2015
TCTCGTTTATATATACGGAGCTTATTGGTCAACACATTTTCTACACCACGTTTCCTTTTCAGATACAGATGTATAATTTCCTTGATCAGTTTTCTGAACAGCGAAGGTGTGATCTCCGTCATTATGGGCCGCCAGTGATGATTCATAGTAAATCAACATGCTGAAACAGGTACGGAGGATTCTTACCTCCTTCTTTCTTGGCTCGGTTAAAAAAAATGTCATTAGCCTATTTAGAGAGAGTCGGTCTACTTCCCAAATGGCGCCCTATTCAGTGCCGACCCATAGGGCTTTGGTCACAAAGTAGTGCACTATATAGGGAATAGGGTGCTAATTGGGATGCACCCTTGGACTGTCTCTCTGTATGAGTTATTATGGAGGGCTAGGGAGGCCCAAGTCCATTCTTTAGCCATGGTGACATCTTCAGCGAGCTCTTTCTCCTCTCTACGGCGCAAACATTCATACGGAATAATAAACGATGATTATGATTTATCAGCGCTCTGATCGATCGGCAGGTAAAAAACCCTGTGTTTAGCTAATCAATACCGATACGATCCATCAACTGTGTAATCAATATCCCTGTCAGGCGATCCTCTGTCCATGTAAACAACATCCTGGTTTCGTTACAAATGAACCCAGGGGAATAGGATGCCACCTGGGACGCACTCATATTGTGTCTGTATTCACTACATTGGTCCTGAATTTATGTTTACTTTTAAATAATATATTATTTCTGTCCTCCCACTAGGTGAGCAAATGTGATGTGATGTAACTGCAATGTGATGTGATGTAACTATTGTGATGTAACTGTAATGTGATGTGATGTAACGCGATGTGATGTAACGCAATGTGATGTGATGTAACGCAATGTGATGTGATGTAACGCAATGTGATGTAACTGTAATGTAACGCAATGTGATGTGATGTGATGTGATGTAACGCAATGTGATGTGATGTGATGTAACGCAATGTGATGTGATGTAATGCAATATAATGTAATGTAATGAGATGTAATTAACTGTAATGTAACTGTAATGTAATGAATTGTCTGCTACTTAATTTGTTGGTAATTTAATAGCCCAGACCAACCCAGACCAGCCCAGACCAGCCTAGACCAGCCCAGACCAGCCCAGACCAGCCTAGACCAGCCCAGACCAGCCCAGACCAACCCAGACCAGCCCAGACCAGCCTAGACCCTTCCAGACCAGCCCAGACCAGCCCAGACAGCTGTAGAAAATGATGCCTCTTCATTATATTGTGCAATGTTGTGCCAGAGACTGTGTGGGGAACTGAATTGATTAAGTACATCAGTTCCAGGACTCATATATAGTGCACTACATAGGGAATAGGGGGTCTCTCAATTCAAGGGGCTTTATTGACATGTGAAACACGTGTTAACATTGCCAAAGCAAGTGAAGAGGATAATATACAAAAGGGAAGAAAACATTACACTCACAGAAGATCCAAAAGAATAAAGACATTACAAATATCACATTATGCATATATACAGTGTTGTAACGATGTGCAAATGGTTTGGTTACCTTTTTAGGGCTAGGCACTAGCGGGATAACTTCCGGTGAAACTGGAAGGCATTATATATACATTTAGGTATATATATATATATATATATATATATATAAATACACTGCTCAAAAAAATAAAGGGAACACTTAAACAACACAATGTAACTCCAAGTCAATCACACTTCTATGAAATCAAACTGTCCACTTAGGAAGCAACACTGATTGACAATACATTTCACATGCTGTTGTGCAAATGGAATAGACAAAAGGTGGAAATTATAGGCAATTAGAAGACACCCCCAAAAAAGGAGTGATTCTGCAGGTGGTGACCACAGACAACTTCTCAGTTCCTATGCTTCCTGGCTGATGTGGGTCACTTGAATGCTGGCGGTGCCTCCTCTAGTGGTGGCATGAGACAGAGTCTACAACCCACACAAGTGGCTCAGGTAGTGCAGTTCATCAGGATGGCACATCAATGCGAGCTGTGGCAAAAGGTTTGCTGTGTCTGTCAGCGTAGTGTCCAGAGGCATGGAGGCGCTACCAGGAACAGGCCAGTACATCAGGAGACGTGGAGGAGCCGTAGGAGGGCAACAACCGCAAGCAGGACCGCTACCTTCCGCCTTTGTGCAAGGAGGTGCACTGCCAGAGCCCTGCAAAATGACCTCCAGCAGGCCACAAATGTAATTGCCTATAATTTCCACCTTTTGTCTATTCCATTTGCACAACAGCATGTGACATTTATTGTCAATCAGTGTTGCTTCCTAAGTGGACAGTTTGATTTCACAGAAGTGTGATTGACTTGGAGTTACATTGTGTTGTTTAAGTGTTCCCTTTATTTTTTTGAGCAGTGTATATATATATATATATATGTGTCTTACATCTGTTGAAAGCTTAAATTGTTGTTAATCCAACTGCACTGCCCGATATACAGTAGCTATTATAGCGAAAACATGCCTTGGGATTGTTTGAGGATGGCGCCCCATATCAAAATAATTTTCCACCGGCACAGGTTTCATAAATTCACAAATAGCGATTTAAATATTTACTTACTTTTTGAAAATCTTCCTCTGATTTGTCATCCAAAGGGTCCCCAGCTATAACATGTAGTGTCGTTTTGTTAGATAAAATCCTTCTTTATATCCCAAAAAGTCAGTTTAGTTGGCCCATCGATTTGAGTTATCCAACATGCAGAGAAAGGAAATCCGAATATCTACCCTTAAACTTTGTTTCAATAAGTCAAAATAAGTTTCTATTTACTCCTCAGATACCCTACAATGTAATCAAACTATAATATTTCTTACAGAAAGAAGTGTTCAATAGGAAACCGATTTTTAGCAGGTGGGTCCTGTCTTCATGGCGCGCGCAATCACGAATTTCCAAGACTGTCCTTCTACTAAAACTGTTATCTTATTTGTTTTTGAAGTTACAAGCCTGAAACCTTGAAAATAGGCTGCTGACACCCTGTGGAAGCCATAGGATTTGCATCCAGGGAGCAAATTTTCAGTATGACCTTACTATACTTGCCATTGTAAAAGGATGGTCTCTCAACCAAAAAAATCCAGTTGGTTTTTCTTTGGATTATCTCCTACCATATCTACTGTGTTAAATTCTCCTACACTCCCATGTGTTTTCTATTCAATGGTACCAATTATATGCATATCCTGGCTTCAGTGCCTGAGCAACCTGCAGTTTACTTTGAGCACGTCATTCAGGCGGAAATTGAGAAAAAAGGGGCCTAGCCCTAAGTTAAATTACAAAAGGGAAAACAAATAAACGTAAATATGGGTTTTATTTACAATGGTGTTTGTTCATCACTGGTTGCCCTTTTCTTGTGGCAACAGGTCACACATCTTGCTGCTGTGATGTCACACTGTGGTATTTCACCCTGTAGATATGGGAGTTCATCCAAATTTGGTTTGTTTTTGAATTCTTTGTGTCTCTAATATGGTCGTACATTTGGCAGGAGGTTAGGAAGTGCAGCTGTTTCCACCTAATTTTGTGGGCAGTGTGCACATAGCCTGTCCTCTCTTGAGAGCCAGGTCTGCCTACGGTCGCCTTTCTCAATAGCAAAGCTATGCTCACTGAGTCTGTACATAGTCAAAGCTTTCCTTAGGTTTGGGTCATTCACAGTGGTCAGGTATTTTGCCAATAGGTACTCTGTTTAGGGCCAAATAGCATTCTAGTTTGCTCTGTTTCTTTGTTAATTCTTTCCAATGTGTCAAGTAATTATTGTTTTGTTTTCTCATGATTTGGTTGGGTCTAATTATATTGCTGTCCTGGTGCTCTGTGGGGTGTGTTTGTGTTTGTGAACAGAGCCCTAGGACCAGCTTGCTTAGGGGACTCTTCTCCAGGTTCATCTCTCTGTAGGTGATGGCTTTGTTATGGAAGGTTTGGGAATCGCTTCCTTTTAGGTGGTTCTAGAATGTAACGTCTCTTTTCTGGATTTTGATAATTAGTGTTGTACACAGAGGATATTTTTGCAGAATTCTGCATGTGATCTCCTGCATGCAGAGTTTCAATTTGGTGTTTGTCCCATTTTCTAAATTCTTAAAGGGAAAAGGGAAATGGGTTCTATAACTGAATCAAGTATTTTTATCCAGATCCTCATTGGTATGTTGAATTTTATCTTCCTTTTGATGTTATAGAAGGCCCTTCTTGCCTTGTCTCTCAGCTCGTTCACAGTTTTGTGGAAGTTACTTGTGGCGCTGATGTTTAAGCCGAGGTATGTATTCCCAAACTGGGGTGCCGTCAGGGGTTTGGCAAATAAAAATGTGATTCACATTTTCAAACATTCCATTTATCCAACGGGGCTTTTTCTTCGCCTCAGGGTTTTTCTTCGCCTGAGTAGCCTCGTTTCACTACCAAAAATACAATTAAACCATCTAGTGTTCAGCGAAATAACAACACAATGTCAAATACAGGTAGCCTCGTCAAATAATTAACATCCAATCACATTAACCATTACTCCCTTTTGGGAATTCCACTAACGGTCCGTATGTAGCCGAACGTAGCTGCTGCTCATGTTGGTGTCTGTAATGATGGAGCAACAGCCATGACAGGGAGACATAGTGGAGTGGTAACGCGCGTGCAAGCAGTTGCTCCCGACGCCACTTGGGTACACTGCAGCATCCACCGAGAGGCTCTTGCTGCCAAGGGAATGCCTGACAGCTTGAAAGACGTTTTGGACACTACAGTGAAAATGGTTAACTTTGTTAAAGCAAGGCCCCTGAACTCTCGTGTATTTTCTGCACTATGTAATGATATGGGCAGCGACCATGTAACGCTTTTACAACATACAGAAGTGCGCTGGTTATTAAGCAGGAAAATATTTACACATTCTTTTTAATTGAGAGACGAGCTTAAAGTTTTCTTACTGACCATAATTTCCACTTGTCTGAACGCTTGCATGACGACGAGTTTCTGACACGACTGGCCTATCTGGGTGATGTTTTTTCTCGCCTGAATGWWCTGAATCTAGGATTACAGGGACTCTCCACAACTATATTCAATGTGCGGGACAAAATTGAGGCTATGATTAAGAAGTTGGATGTCTTCTCTATCTGCATTAACAAGGACAACACACAGGTCTTTCCATCATTGTATGATTTTTTGAGTGCAAATGAACTCAAGCTTACGGACAATGTCAAATGTGATATAGCAAAGCACCTGAGTGAGTTGGGTGCACAATTACTTTCCTTTTGCACAGGTACTTTCCCGAAACGGATGACACAAACAACTGGATTCGTTATCCCTTTCATGCCCTGCTTCCAGTCCACTTACCGATATCTGAACAAGAGAGCCTCATCGAAAATTGCAACAAGCGGTTCTGTGAAAACTGAATTTAATCAGAAGCCACTGCCAGATTTCTAGTTAGGGCTGCGCTCAGAGTTTCTTGCCTTGGCAAATCGCGCTGTTAAGACACTGATGCCCTTTGCAACCACGTACCTATGTGAGAGTGGATTCTCGGCCCTCACTAGCATGAAAACTAAATACAGGCACAGACTGTGTGTGGAAAATGATTTAAGACTGAGACTCTCTCCAATACAACCCAACATTGAGTTATGTGCATCCATTCAAGCACACCCTTCTCATTAACCTGTGGTGAGTTATTCACCATTTTCGATGAACAAATAAGGCTTAATATGTAAGATGGTTAAATAAAGAGCAAAATTATTCATTATTATTATATTATTATTTGTACCCTGGTCCTATAAGAGTTCTTTGTCACTTCCCACGAGCCGGGTTGTGCTAGAGGGGGTACAGCTGACCCTGGTACTAGAGGGGGTAAACTGACCCTGGTGCTAGAGGGGGTACAGCTGACCCTGGTGCTAGAGGGGGTACAGCTGACCCTGGTACTAGAGGGGGGTACACTGACCCTGTGGTGCATAGAGCGGGGTACAGAGCTGACCCTGGTGGTAGAGGGGGTACAGCTAGACCCTGGTACTAAAGGGGGTAACTGACCCTGGTGCTAGAGGGGTACAGCTGACCCTGGTGCTGAGGGGGTACAGCTGACCTGGTGCTAGAGGGGAACGGTGACTGGCTGAGGGGGTACTGACCCTGGGTGCTAAGAGGGTACAAGCTGACCCGTGCTAGAGGGGTACAGCTGACCTGGTGCTAGTAGGAGGGTAACGCCTGACCCTGGTGCTAGAGGGGTAGACAGTGACCCAGGTACTAGAGGGGGTACACTGACCTGGTGCTAGAGGGGGGTACAGCTGACCCTGGTGCTAGAGGGGGTAGCTGACCCTAGGTGACTAGAGGGGTCAGCTGACTCCGGTGCTAGAGCGGGGTACAGCTGACCCTGGTGCTAGAGGGGGTACGCTGACCGGTTAGAGGAGTACACTGATGGTAGTTAGAGGGGTACAGCTGACCTGGTGGCCTAGAGAGGGTACAGCTGACGGCCTGGTGCTAGAGGGGGTACACTGACCCTGGTGCTAGAGGGGGTAAGCATGACTCTTGGTGCTAGAGGGGGTACAGCTGCTGACGCCTGGTGCTAGAGGGGGTACAACGCTGACCCTGGACTAGAGGGGGTACAGCTGACCTGGTCTAGAGGGGTACATGTGACCCTGGTGCTAGAGGAGGTCAGCTGACCCTGGTACTAGAAGGGTACACTGACACTGGTGCTAGAGGGGGTCACGCTGACCTGGTATAGAGGGGGTACACTGACCCTGGTGCTAGAAGGGGTACAGCTGACCCAGGTACTTAGAGGGGGTACACTGACCCGGGTGCTAGAGGGGGTACACTGACCCTGGTGCTAGAGGGGGTAACTGACCCGGCTAGAGGGTACACTGACCTGTAGAGGGGGTACACTGGCCCTGGTGCAGAGAGGGTACGCTGACCCTGGTAATAGAGGGGGTACAGCTGACCCTGGTGCTAGAGGGGTAAGCTACCCTGGTGCTAGAGGGGGTAACGCTGGACCTGGTGCTAGAGGAGGTAACTGACTCTGGTGCTAGAGGGGTACAGCTGACTCTTGTGGTAGAGGGGGTACGTGACCCTGGTGCTAGAGGGGGTAACACTGACCCTGGTGCTAGAGGGGGTATCAGCTGACCCTGGTGCTAGGGGGTAGCAGTTGACCTGGTCTAGAGAGGGTACACTGACCCTGGTGCTAGAGGAGGTACAGCTGACCCTGGTACTAGAATAGGGATACGCTGACCCTGGTGCTAGAGGGGGTACGCTGACCCTGTGCTAGAGGGTACAGATGACCTGGTGCTAGAGGGGGTAACCTGACCCTGGTGCTAAGAGGGGGTACGCTGAACCCTGGTGCTAGAGGGGGTGACTAAAGGAGCTGACCTGAGTGCTAAAGAGGGGGTACAGCTGACCCTGGTATAGAGGGGTCCAGTGACCCTGTGCTAGAGGGGGTACGCTGACTCCTGGTTGCTAGAGGGGGTACAGTGACCCTGGTGCGAGGGGGTGCTGACGGGCTAGAGTGGTACGCTGACCCTGTGCTAGAGGGGGTAACTGCGGACCTGGTGTAGAGGTTGGGTACCTGACCCTGGTGCTAGAGGGGTACAGCTGACCCTGGTACTAGAGGGGGTACAGCTGACCCTGGTGCTAGAGGGGTACGCTGACCCTGGTGCTAGAGGGGTACAAGCTGACCCTGGGCTAGAGGGGTACCTGACCCTGTCTAGAGGGGGTCCTGACGGCCGTGCTAGAGGGGGTACAGCTGACCCTGGTGCTAGAGGGGTACAGCTGAACCTGGGTGCTAGAGGGGGTACGCTGACCCTGGTGCTAGAGGGGGTACAGTCTGACCCTGGTGATAGAGGGGGTACGCTGACCTGGGTGCTAAGAAGGCGGTAGCAGCTGACCCTGTGCTAGAGGGGGTACAGCTGACCCTGAATGCTGATGGAGGTACGGCTGACCCTGGTGCTAGAGGGGTTAAGCACCTGATCGATGGTAGAGGGGGTAACAGCTGACCTGGTCTAGAGGGGGTACAGCTGACCCTGGTGCTAGAGGGGGTAACTGCGTCCTGGTGCTAGAGGGGGTACAGCTGACCCTGGTGTAGAGGGGGTACGCTGACCTGGTGCTAGAGGGGTACAGCTGACCCTGGTCGCTAGAGGGGGTGACCGCTGACCCTGGTGCTAGAGGGGGTACAGCTGACCCTGGTGCTAGAGGGGGTACAAGCTGACCCTGGTGCTAGAGGGTGTATGCCTGACGCCTGGTGCTAGAGTGGGTACAGCTGACGCTCTGGGTGCTAAGAAGGGGTACAGCTGACCCTGGTGCTAGAAGGGGTAATGCTGACCATGGTGCTAGAAGGGGTACAGCTGACCCTGGTGCTAGATAGGGGTACAGGGCTGACTCTGGTGCTAGAAGGGGTTACACTGACCCCTGGTGCTAAAGGGGGTACGCTGACCCTGGTGCTAGCAGGGGTAACTGACCCTGGTGCTAGAGGGGGTACAGCTGGAGGTTGAACATGTTTGAAGGGTATGGGACTATAACAAGGTTGGCAACCACTGCTCAGAAGCAAACGGTGGTCTAGAGGAATTTCCTATATTGTTGTCCTGCAAACTGACCGTTTTTTGGAACAACCATTAATTTTTGTTTTACTCAGATTTAATGTCAGGGCCCAGATCTGACCTTGCGACAGGGCTATCCAGTTCCGTATGATGTGACTGGACAGGGGCTCTGCGTCAGGATGATGTGACCTTGGACAGGGGCTCTGCTGTCAGCAGGATGTGACCTTGGACAGGGGCTCTGCTGTGCAGCAGGATGTGACCTTGGACAGGGCTCCCCTGCTGGTAGCAGAGATGTGACCTTGGACGGGCTCTGCTGTCAGCATCGAGGTGACCTTGGACAGGGGCTCTGGCTGTCAGCAGGATTGACCTTGGAAAAGGGGCTTTAGAGACCCTCTTCCCTATGGGCCATGCACCCTCTTCCCTATGGCCCCTGCACCCCTTCCCTATGGCCCCGTGAACCTCTTCCCTATGGGCCTGCACCCTCTTTCCCTATGGGCCCTGCACCTCTTTCCTACTGGGCCCTGCATCTCTCTCCCTATGGCCCTGCAACTGCATCCTTAGTCTCTCAATTTCTAGCATCAACATGCTTTACTAATGGGAGCGCCCTAGTTGATTCGCTGATGGATATCACATACCTAGAGCACATCTTAGTGGCACAAATGGTACAGCCTGAGCACCCCTGCGGTTATCTCCTCACTCGGAGCGTCGACGTACTCACAACTCCAAGTACTTACCCACGTCTCCCGGGACCCCTTGCAGCTCTCTCACGCCTATTACGGAGGAGTCCCCTGCACCCTCTTCCCGTAATCGGAGGCCGACTCTCACCCTCTTGTGGCCACACGTTGGGATCTCACTAGCAGGTTTGGCTCGTAATCCTTAATGGAGCGCATCCCTGCACCTCTTCCCTACTGGGCAACTGCACACCCTCTTCCTATGGGCCCTGCACCTCTTCCCTATGGGCCCTGCACCTCCTTCTTGGCACATCCATGATAGAGTCAAAACGCCTGGAGGCTGAACTAACACACGTCACACATTTTTCACTACGAGAGAATAAGCAGCCCTAAGCAACCTTCTTCGGTCACTCAGACACAGTAGGATATGGAGAATTACCACTACATACACTCCCTCTTCCCAATCGGCCCTGCACCAGCTATCTGCTCACCCACTTTCTGCAATGGCAGATAGCTCCTCTTGGAGTAAACATCTATAACCAACCTCTTGAGTAAGCGACTCTTGCACCCTCTTAAAGTCGACGGGCACTAGTGTAGTTTCCCAGCTACACCTTGCTTGGAAATATAACCCACAGAGCGACATAACAACTGACTCTGACAAATACACTCATTACTGCAATCTAGTCTCTTTCGACAGTGCAGCTACTCCCTTGACCCTCAGCACCACGATCTTCATCAAATGTAGAGCAAAATCTTCTGTAATGTTGCACACCAACTCTTCTATTCCGCACTTGAACTGTGTCGAGAGGCGGAGCGCAATGCCTATCTCGTTCCGACATATATTCGATATTGCTCCTGCACCCTCATACCCTATGGGCCCCTGGCGCTAGCGCGCAGCTCTCGACATATCCTAATCATGGGACACCTAATCACCCTGGGTTTAGAGCCGGTACTGTCGTGCCAAACACTGACATCTCTTGATTAGCAACGCTTACCGTTCCCAGCGGCCGTGCATGACAATATCCACGCTTCACCTGATGCGGGCCTGCATCTTTCTTGAGCCCAACCAGCTCGAATCGTTCTTCTCCATAAAATGGGCCCCAACCCAATGGTCTCTACGGTTCACCAACTACATGTGGTTCTACCCTCTCAGAGTCATGCTCCTACCTAAAGCCTATGGTGGCCCTCTCGAGAGCTCGAACCTCAACAACAGATCCATAATGAGGCCCTGGCGCCCTCCTAATCACCCTGCTGGGACGGGCCCATTGCACTCTGACTCAAGCTCATAACCTCGCACACACAGCACCCTCTTCTTCCGCATATGAGGCCTCATAGTCACCCTCCATCTCTGTCCTCTGCCACTGGGGGACCGCACGTCGCCACTACCATAAATTATAGGTCGCCTGCACCCTCTTCCCAATGGGCCCTGCACCCTCTTCCCTATGGGCCCTCGCAACCCTCATATTTCGACTTATCTCACACCTTCTGGGGCAACTCCACAGGCTCAGCCAGCCAGGAGTGCAATGGCTAAGCCTCACCCTGGGGTGACCCGCTCTTCTTCCTAGGGAGACACACTCACATAGCACCCTTGTCTCAGCTATATAGAGTGGTGGAGCACCCAGCACCCTCACTCACATCCACTGATGACGGCATATGGTCGTATCACCTTCAACATCTTCGAAACTCGTGAGCGGTCCCAATACTAACCACTTTCTGTGTTTCCACCACCACTTACAAGGGCGCCGTAACACCCCTTCCCTTGGGCACTCGTACATAGCCGTCTCAATTACTATACCTGGGCTTTAGCGAGAACCTCTTCCCAGTTTTTTTTGTATGGGTCTTTTGCACCCTCTTGTTTTCCCAATTGGGTTCCTGCATCCCTCTTCATTGCCAGACCACCAAGAGTTGGGGCTGTATATAGAAAGCTACCTTCTCATTTCTCTCGTTACTAGCATTATATCAGTGAACCACTAGATTCCATCATGCTAATGGGCCCTGCACCCTCTCCCTATGGGTCCTAAACACTGTCCCAAGACACAAAAATACCACCAAAGTAGCTGTTTTAAATGGTCCTTGCACCCTCTTACTACTGGTGTCTGACTTAGCACACCACTATCTGTATTCGAATGACGAATATACCTATGGGTATCCATTATCGGCACCCTCCTTATCACACACTATACAGCACCTTGACAACACCCACACACTCATCACACACACACACTAGGGAGCACACTAACTGCACCCATCGAAACGTCAATTGTACCTTCTGGGCCCTGCATTTCCACTCGCGTACCTAAACATGCGGACACCTCTTGTAGCTATTGACTCTCTCTTACCGTCGATTGGAGCCCTGCAAAACGCACACGTGGTTGCCTCACAATTCACCAGGCACGGAAACACCACAGTGGCATCGCACGAACACCTACTCACTTATCCACGCGTCCTTCAGCACAGCATTCACTTCTCCTCACTTTTTGATCATTCCTGAACTAAAGGGCGGGAGGGGTAGCACACCGCCCATCTTCTAATAGAGAGCACACACCACTGAGGCAGCATTCAGCTCAACAATTACCTCTAATGGCGTCTTTCGTCTTAGGCATAAACAGCGCACTTGCTCCCTCATGAAACTACAAGATAGCATGCGATCTATTTCATAAAGGGCAGGGGCACGATACTGAGCGCCCATAGAGCAGACTGCATTCAGTCTCTCTACACCTTCAGACATCGAACCCTTGCCATTCACCCTCTACCCAACGTAAGGCGGCATCGCTTGGCTAGATGGACATCTTATCCCATAGCCAGAAGCGCACTCTAGTTGCGACAACACACTTGCTTACCACGCAACTGCGTGGCTCCATTGCCCCCTACGCTTGCCAGTATCGCTCCCATCCAACGTACTAACCAACGGCCCGACCCTGCTTTAGCTTCGAGATCAGGAGAGCCATACTCCCCGGTCGCGTACACGTAGTCGTGGTTTTCGGTCGAGCTACACCTATACCTGATCCCACTACTTGCGCTTCGCGCCACAACACCATATACACATCTTGTCACACCCATTGAGTCCTGATGAAACACACCCACGAATTTTCCTCCTCAGGCCAAATTAGATATACACAGCGCTGAAACCTTTGGTCACCTACTCATAAAGTGGACGCAGATATCAGGAGACCTCTGCATACGCCCACTCATCTCCCTATTTAGGCCCCATAGATAAAGAAGCTTCCCCTTGTGCATATATGAGAATCACTTCAATACCACCCATTGCTAACATTTCAAAGCGACCCCTGGGCTACATTTATTCCACTTATGGCGGCACTTCTGTGCGAACAAACTCTATCGACATGAATTGAGGCAACTGACTTGTGAACATCTGATAAACTATCCTATGGGCCTGCACCTCCTTCCTACTAGGGTCCCTACATCACTCCTCTCAGCATATCTCAGCGCCTTTTAGCGATGCCGCACTAGCAACCTCACTTTAGACCAAGAATTAGAGTGACCCTAGAGTCCATCTGAATGTCCCTTCGATAAACCCTCACTCCTTACTGAGTGTTCTTCTGTTAGGCTAAGGAGGCACCCCTGCTATTGTATCCCGGACTATATCCTTCATATTTGTAAGCGCATAGGGCGTATGGAAACATCATTAGATCGCATGCGGGGAGGCTTACGCTAGCGGCTTCTCACTATCTCTGATTGGAAGATACGCAGCCGTTGGCAAATATATACCATGCTGCATTTGCAACATGATGTTTCCACAAAACGTCAACATCTGTTTGGCCTCACTAAATCGAGAAATGCTTCTTCGCTAACCTTCTTCACTATTTCCGAGGTGGCCACCATAAAGAACGTCCTTCTTTCACACCTACACTGAGTCCTCCACACACTACTGACTCTCCATTGGAGCCCTAGGCAACACCTCTCTCCCTATGGGTCCCTACAGGGATACCCTTCGCCTCTCAACTTATAGGTGCCCATGCCTTTGCACTGAGACTCACGCCTCATCCTCTCACCGCTATGCGTGGCCCGCTCGACCACAACACAACAATCACCTAAATAGAGAGGACGCCTGCTATTTCCCTCCTATTGACCATTGTGAGAACTCTTGATGCAATATCGATCTCTTCCACATTGGGAACTTCTCCAACATGGGCCCTGCACCCTATGAGCGCCTATCAGGGCGAGACCACGCCGGATGCTGACATCGCTTAAGCAACCTCAGGCTCGTGAATCCGCCTATTGCAAACCACAGTAATCTTCCTCTTCTCACGCGTTAAAGTTGGTGGGCAGACAATCCACACATCAGACAGGGCCTATACCGTGTGTCCACTGTAGCCGAAGCGATCTTTCGGCCTAGGCAGGTCACATCCTCTCTCACTCTTGCCTCTTACCATAGGAGACCTATCACATCACATCCGTACCTTCAGTGAGAACTACTCTGAAGGACACTCA
>NW_019946576.1:22337-29513 GCF_002910315.2 Salvelinus sp. IW2-2015
GTCGTACAACAGAAAGGGGAAGCTATGGGGAGGAAGGAGAGCGTCAGCCAGGGTTCTGGGAGTCGTACAACAGGAAGGGGAAGCTATGGGGAAGAAGGAGAGCGTCAGCCAGGGTTCTGGGAGTCGTACAACAGGAAGGGGAAGCTATGGGGAGGAAGGAGAGCGTCAGCCAGGGTTCTGGGAGTCGTACAACAGAAAGGGGAAGCTATGTGGAGGAAGGAGAGCGTCAGCCAGGGTTCTGGGTGTCGTACAACAGAAAGGGGGAGCTATGGGGAGGGAGGAGAGCGTCAGCCAGGGTTCTGGGTTGTTTCCCCAGAAGTGGAAACAACACCGCTGGTCACCCAGAAGGGTGAATTATTCCATAGATTGTAAAGGACACATATGATGTGTGTAAAATATTATTTTGGAGGCTGTACCGATTAGTTTGGGTTAATGYTAAGCTAATTGCCAGCTGTGTGTGGTGCCATGTTTGTGGACATCATACAATGCATTCCGGTTGTCTGTAAGCGTCTGTCACAACAAAGATGTTATAAGAAAACGAGGTGAAGGGAGATGGTTCCGGAAGTGAATGATGGTAGATGACACACCACCTTCAACATGCATACTGCAAACATACCCAACACATCTAGTAACCTCTTATCTTTGGTTTGCATGGGGGAAACTGAAAGTATTTTACTCAATTATTTAGATCACTGATGAGCTCACCCGTGATGTGATGAATTGTAAATAGTAATTGCTATTAGCTAATTCATATTGTGGTTTCYKTCAGCCGAAAGTTAGGTAAATATGACCGCTTGTGTTAAATCACTCTTTCCTCTGTCAGCACCTCGAGCCTTAACGTTCCGGATTGGATGAGAATTGTGTTATGCTACATCTGTGAATGTCTGAACCTTGCATCCAAAAATAAACGGCTCATATTGAGAACATAACATTGTAAATACTATTTTGTGCAAAATGTTTCTATAAAAAAAATATATTGTTGCCAACTCGATCACTGACTGTTGCGTCAATCGTAACTGGACGTTGTAAATAAGTATTCTAATCACACAGGTTTGAATGTACGCTGCAGGGACCACCGTGGAATGATCACACCTGTGGTGTTTCCTACGTATCAAAGGGTTGAGGAAGAATCCTCCAAACTGAGCTCCAGTTATTAGGGATACTGCGACATGTCGAGATATAGGTTGTTTATCAACTTACACAGAGTGAGACAAACTCATGGGTTCCATTTCTATGTCTCTGTGTGCTGTTTTGGAGACTATTGAAGTTAGCATATCATTAGCTTAGCGCAATTGCTGGAAGTCTCCCATTAAAGTTAGCATATCATTAGCTTAGCGCAATTGCTGGAAGTCTCCCAGTAAAGTAAAAAGTATGAAAATAGACTTTCTAACTGCTCCAAAGCTGGGCGATTTATAGTACTACAAAACTAAACATAGTAATCAATATTTATATACATTTGTTAATTTCACTGATAATCATAAGAAATTAGATTCTTCCTCATTCTTTCCCCGTTGTAGCATAGAGACGGATAGACATCGTAACGTTGTAGCATAGAGACGGATAGACATCGTAACGTTAGTTGCCTTCTGTTTGCTGCCGTTATGGACGACAACTATTCGCGGCTCGGGAATTTTATTTGATACATGTGACCATATCATCGTAATGTATGTTTTTCAATATAGTTAATCAGATTATTTGAATTTTCGGGAGTTTTGCCGTGTTCCGTTCTCTGACTTTGCTATCCGTGTGAAGAGCATCCGTGCATTCGGCTTAGTGCCCATGCTAAATGAATAGGAAGGACAGGGGATGGGGGGGGAGGTGAGGGAAAGTTGCCATTCTGGATCAAACAACGCTATCTGGACAAAGGACACCTTGATCAACATCTGATAAAGATCAAGCAAAAGGTAAGACCAATTTTGATGTTATTCATAATCTGTCGTGCATGTGAACTGGTCCGTAGGCGCCAAGTGTTTTGCTAGTGTGGCTATGCTGATATAGCGCTACATTTGTTTTCGCTGTAAAAAACATTAATAACTCGAAATATTGTCTGGAATCACAAGGACTGCCTGTCTTTCAGTTGCTGCACACTATGTATTTTTCGAAAATGTTTTATGATGAGTAATTAGGTATTTGCCGTTGTTGTCCTGTAAATGTTATGCTGCTTTCGGTGCAATTTCTTGATTGTAGCTGAAATGTAATTTATGATTTATTTATGATTTATACTGAAAATATGACAGTTTTCTAAAAAACATATGCCTATACAATAAAATATCGTTTAATCAACTGTCATCTTATGAAGTGTCTCTTGGTTGTGGCCTATATACGTCTGTATTTGGTCAATTTGTGATAGGCTCACTGGGATGGAGTAAAAACTGTTTGTTGGAGAAAAAAAGTGGGTGTCTTTGCTAACGTGGTTGCTAATAGATTTACTTATTTGTCTCCTGTAAAGAATTTAAAACGGACATGTTGGCTGATTCACAAGATGTGTACCTTTCATATCGCTGTATTAGGAACTTGTTAATGTGTGAAAGTGAAATTTTATTTAAAAAAAAATAGATTTCTGGAATTTGCGCCTGCACTTGACTGGCTGTGTTCTAAGGGTACCGACATCGGGCCTTGCAGCCAAAGAAGTTTTAACTTGAAGAAGCGTTACATGGCTTTGCACACCTATCTTTCTCGAGTTGGTCATGCGTACTACTAACGTACGCTACGGAATCACAAGCACCAGGCCTCCAAATTGTCTAGAATTAACCAGCAAACAGCGGAGGCCAAGGGCTTTCTCCTATAGATCTCCCATTTTTATGGAACGGTCTGCCTACCATGTGAGAGACCAGACTCGGTCTCAAACCTTTAAGTCTTTACTGAAGACTTATTCTTCAGTAGGTATATGATTGAGGTGCTAGTCTGGCCCAGGAGTGGCAGGGAGCAAAGACGAAGGAAAGGGCCTCTGGAGCAACAACCGCCCTTGCTGTCTCTGCCTGGCGGTTCCCTCTCTCCCACTGGGATCTCTCTGCCTCTAACCTATTACAGGGTGAGTCACGGCTTACTGGTGCTCTTTCATGCCGTCTCCTGGAGGGGCGTCACTTGAGTGGGGTTGAGTTTAACTGACGTGAACACCCTTCTGGGTTGGCGCGCCCCCCTTGGTTGTGCTGTGTGGAGATCTTTTGTGGGCTATAGCTCGGCTTGTTCTCAGGATTGTAAGTTGGGTGGTTAAGATTCCCTCTAGTGGTGTGGGGGCTGTGCTTCGGCAAAAGTCGGGTGGGGTTATATCTTCCTGTTTTGGCCCTGTCCGGGGGTTTTCTGATGGGGCCACAGTGTCTCTGACCTCCTGTCTCAGCCTCCAGTATTTATGCTGCAGTATTTATGTGTCGGAGGGGCTAGCGGTCAGTTGGTTATACACTGGAGTACTTCTCCTATCTATCCAGTATCTGTGGATTTAAGGTATGCTCTCCAATTCTTCTCGTTCTCTCTTTCTTTCTTCTCTCTCGGAGAAACCTGGCTAGGACCATACGTCACGGCAAACCGGGCAAATCTATATCCTTCTGTCCCCCAGTCGCTGGCTTGCTTGCTATTCAGTTTCAACTGTTCTGCCTTGCGGTTATGGACCCTACTGTCCCAGACCTGCTGTTTCAAACTCTTAATGATCGGGCTATGAAAAGCCAACGACAGTTATTCTGAATCTATTATTTGACCATGCTGTCACTTATGAACATTTTGAACATCCTTGCATAGTTCTGTTATAATCCCACCACGGCAACAGCCCAGGAAGATGGACTCGGCCACCGCTCATAGCCAGGTTCCTTCTAGCGTTTCTTCCTAGGGTTTTGGACTTTCTAGGGAGTTTTTCTAGCGCACCGTGCTTCTCCATCCTGCATTGCTTGCTGTTTGGGTGTTCTTAGGCTGGTCTTCTGTACAGCACTCTCGAGATATAGCTGAAGTACAAGGTTATAAACTAAAAATAACTTTGATTTGATTTATTTGTGAGGTTGGGCGACCACCAAAACCAGATCCTGATGAGGTGGGGACTGAACACTTTGAAGCACTACTAATCAGCGTTCTCCCAACAGACCCACTCCATACTGGAAGGAATTGCTGTCCGTCCCATCCGGTCTAAGACCTCAAACATTTGCCTAACCTTCCAAAAGTGTTATCAGCTCTCCGTATCCCTCAAGAACAACAAGACTCACTGGCGCCTGACAGCATCGCAGCAGAGCTCTTAAAAAGGGAGGTCTCTTGACACAAGAACGCTCCCCATACATCACTGGGAGGTTTTGGGGACGGGAGGCGCCCCCCCAGCAGTGCCGGGATGCAAACATGTCACCCATCTGCAGCATCACTGGGGGGATGTCCCTTCTGGCTGTGCGGAAGGTCTGGCCAAGTGAATTTCTACACAGGCTGGTTACAACAGGCACAGAGGAACCTGCTGCAGAGTCACAATGCGGCTTCAGAAAGAACACAGTACGGCCACAGATATTCAACGGTCGAATACGCGAGGAATGGCAACTCCAGGGAAGTGGACCGGACAACAACAGGAGCTTATTCAGGGCCTCGCGACCTCTCCAATGGCCTGCGCCGACCTCTACACTGGCCTTCCCGACTCTCCAATGCCTTCGCCGACCTCTCCCAGCCTTCGCGACCATCTCCAGGCCTACGCCGACGTCCCAATGCCTTCGCCGACCTCTCCAAGGGCCTCTTCCGCCGACCTCATCCAATGCCTTCGCCGAACCTCTCCATGCCTTTCGCCGACCTCTCAAGCCTTCGCGCCCTCTCAGGCCCGTCGACCCTCCAAGGCCTTCGACGACCTCCCAGGCCTTCGCGACTCTCCAAGGCCTGTCGACACTGTGAGCAAGGGAAATAAGGGGCATTCTACTAAATTTGTCTTGTCTAGACCAAATGTAAAATCCTTTGACAGTTCCATGATAGGATGAACCACTATCTTATTGGCCTTATAGGGAGGCCTTGCTTCATGGACCATCTCAACAACTATCTGTTAGTGGCCCTCTAGTGGCGGCCTTGCTTCATGACCTATCAAACTATATGTTTATTGAGCCCTTAGTGAGGCTTGCTTCATGACCCTCTCAACACTAAACATATGTTATAGTCCTCTATATCTTGCTTCATGACCCTCTCAACACTATCTGTATAATCTGCGTCCTCTATATCTTGCTTCATGACCCCCTCAATAACTGTTATTGAGGCCTCTAGTGGAGGCCTGCTTCATGGACCCCGCTCACACTATCTGTTTAGTGCCCTCTAGTGGAGGCCTTGCTTCATGACCCCCTCTAACCTATCTGTTATTGGCCCTCTAGTGGAAGGCCTTAGTTCCATGCCCCGCTCAACACTATCTGTTAAAGTGGTCCTCGAGTACGAACCTTGCTTCAATGAACCCCCTCTCACACTATCTGTTAGTTGGTCCTCTAGGTCATTGCTTATAGACCCCTCTCAACCCTATCTGTTATGGTCCTTCTAATCTTGCTTCATACCCCGCTCAACACTATCTGTTAATGGTCTACTAGTGAAGGCTGCTTCATGACCCCGCTCAACTACTGTATCGCCCTTCTAGTGGAGAGCCCTTGGCTTACATGACCATCTCAACACTATCTGTTAGTGGTCCTCTAGGGGAGGCTTCATCACTGACCAGTCTCGACACTATCTGTTAGTGGTCCTCTATGAGGCGCTTGCTTCAATGACCTCTCAGACACTATCTTTAGTCGGGGCCTCTAGTGGAGCCTTGCTTCATGACCCCCTCTCACACTAATCTGTTTGTGACCTTAGATGTGAGGACCTTGCTTCGATGACCCCGCTCAACACTATCTTACTGGCGTTTCTTCTTTTTTTTCTTCTCATAGTCTTCCCTGTCGTTCTGCATGTTATGTGAACCGTGGTACAAGAGGTTTGTGCTGCAGGAGGGCTACTAAGTGCGCTCTGAAAGTTTCTTACCCACAGTCCTGAACTACCACAGTCGGAAATTAACTCAATGAATACATTCTTGTGTGCTCATGCCTGCAGTTTGAGTATGACAAGTTATCATATGGTCAATGTTAGCGCAATTGCATGGAATGTCCAGTTATGGCGTCTTGTGGAGCGTATGGGCCACGTCCCTTGAAAAGCTACAGACGTCTGTGATGTCTATCTCCATCTCTATATGGCACAGACGGTTGTGAGTCTATCCATCTCTATGCTACAACGTTACGATGTTCTATCCAATCTCTATGCTACAACGTTACGAGGTGTCTATCCTTTCTTATGCTAAATGTTGTGATGTCTATTCTGTCTCTGATGCTACAGCGTACCGATGTACCTATCCGTCTCTATGCTACAACGTGTACGATGTCTACTCCGTCTCTATGCTCACAAGTTACGATGTCTATCCATCTCTAATGCTACAGACGTTAGCGCATGGTCTATCATGCTCTATGCTTACAGCTTAGATGTACTAATCGTGCTCTATTGCTACAAACGTTACGATGTCTTCCGTCTTATGCTCAACGTACGACGATCTATCCATCTTCTATGCACATACGTTACGCATGTTCTATCCATCTCTATGCTACAAACGTTAACGAGTCTAACCGCTATGCTACAACGTACGACTACTCACCATCTGTATGGCCTAACAACGTTAACGAATGTCTATCCGTCTCTATGCTATAACGTTACGACGTCTAATCCTCTGCTATGCTACAACGTTACGTTGTCTTATCGTCTCTATGCTACCGTTACGACGTCTATCGTCTCTATGTACATACGTTACCGATGTCTATTCGTCTCATATGCTACAACGTTACGATTCTATCGTCTCTAGCTACACGTCGATGTCTATCCGATCTCAAGGTGCTACAGAGTTACGATGTCTAATCTCGTCAACTATTGCACAACGTTACGAATGCTGTATTCCGTCTCTATGCTACAACGTTACGACGTATTCCATCTCTATGCTACAATTACGATGTCTATCCCATCTCTCGGCTACAAACGTTGACGATCGTCTATCCGTCTCTATGCTACAAGTACGACGTCATCCTCTCTATGCTACAACGTTACGAGCTATCCGTCTCTATCTATATAGAACGTACGAACGTAGTACCGTCTCTATGCTACAACGTTACGAGTCTATCCGTCCTCTATTGCTAACAACGTTACGCACGTCTATCCGTCCTATTGCTACAACGTTGT
>NW_019946577.1:0-10135 GCF_002910315.2 Salvelinus sp. IW2-2015
AGCTCTCACCCGCTCATTGCTCAGTACTGGCCTATGTACTTCTGATGTCAGAGAAGGTGTTGGATGAGTTTGTCCTGAAGAAATATAAAACCTCCCAAAAGGGGTTTTTCAGACTTCTTCCAGCTGTGAGGAACTGCAGAAAGGCAATGTAAGAAAGATCGTCAAAATTCACACATTCCAAATAACAATGAATATACTGAATTGTTATTGTTTTCATTACCCATTACCTCTTTGACCCGAACTGCAATAGGCATGCTGTTGAGAAATCAGCATAGTCTGTATTTGGATGACTGTTAGTATGGAACATATGCACTGGTGTAGCTCAGTTTCTCCGGGACCCCCATAAAGTCGGCATTTGGGACCCCCCCCCCCGCCAATTATGTGGTTATCTTCGGTAATATGGCATGACCTTGATCAGATAAAGCTTTTGTGCTGCGTTTTTGTGCACAACTTGGTCTTACCTTTTGTTTATCCATCTTGGACAACACACTCACTCTCCAGCCGAGTCCGACCTGATTCACTAACTTTTTAAAAACTTGATAGCCAATTAACTGAGGAAGCAGAGGCAGGCAGCAATTAGATGCATGAAAACGATATTGTCTGATTCACCTACCACCCATGTAGATTGGACACCACGCTTGCGACATGTGGAAATTAAAAAGGAGCGTTACTGTCAAAATTATTTCTTTAAATATTTTTATAAAATTCAGACAGAGGTGTGAGATGACGGGCGCATGGGCCCCCAGAGTATACTAGACCCACTTRATCTCGCACGCCCAACTATAAGAGGAGAGGTAGGCTACTTAACTGAATGTTATTTTCTTAGCCAGGCCCATCTTTTCAAAGAAAACACAATTKAATGATATCTCTATTTGAGCAAAATAAGTAGTTTTGTTGTGATCACAAGAAAATCCTAATAATTTAGGTAAATAGMGCCACAGTCAGGGAGAAAAATCTTAATGTTCAATCATAAAGTGAGAACAATTAGTTTCCCTGGCTGATATGGCTGCTACTTTAACAGTAAAAATAATAATTTCCAACCCTAAATATAATTTCTCAACCGAAAACTCTCAATTTCTACTGGATATCCCCTTTAACGCTGGAATCCGCACAGCGCCACTGTTCGCCCCAATACCTTTATTAGTGTTTTTGTTTTGTTGAAGAAACGGAGGACAGGAGTGTCTGACAGCAATGATGTTGGGGGGAACAAAACAGTGTTTATTGTTTGAAATAACTTCTTTGTTGTTGTAATATCCCAGAAGCACGTGGCAGTTTCACCAAGAACGGACTCCAGCTTTAATGGTGCAGACGTTCTGACGGCATGATTTTTTTGGCCTGAATGTTTGGCACTATGGGGGCCTCAAGTTGAATGTTTGGCACTCTCCAGGGATGATAAAGAAAAATCTAAAACAATTACTGTGTATTTACAATCCCTTTCTCCAAATGGGTTACTCATTTACCTAGCACTTGTCAATTTATAMATTACAGTGCATGGAAAATGCTTTTATTTCTATCGGGGAAAAAAATAAGTAGATGCTTTTTCAAACATTGAACTTTTGGGGCGGCAGGTAGCCTCGTGGTTAGAGCGTTGGGCCAGTAACCGAAAGGTTGTTAGATCGAATCCCTGAGCTGACAAGGTAAAAATATGTCGTTCTGCCCCTGAACAAGGTAGTTCACCCACTGTTCCTAGGCTGTCATTGTAAATAAGAATTTGTTATTAACTGACCTGCCTAGTTAAATAAAATACAAAAATTACACTTGGAACCGTCAGGTTCGCTCGACCTTATTCATGGTTTTCTCGCGTAAAGGTGGTGGAATTAAGTCAAGGGCAGAATACGGCATATTTGTAGACACACCTCCACCACACCTTCATTTATTCAAGCTCCACCTCAAATTAATAGTGGGTGAATAGTATTCAAGGTTAAAAAAAATTGTCAAGAGAAAAGCACATAAAAAGGGAATTCCATTCCATTTAGTCAGCAGTTAAGACCGATGGGCCAGGAACCGCAAGGTTGCTGGTTTGAATCCCCGAGTTGACTAGGTGAAAAGCAAGGCCCTTAACCCTAATAACTCTTGTAAGTCTGCTAAATGACTCAAATGTAGGCTAAATGTAATTTCCTGTTTCTGCAGAATTGAAGGCGTTTATCTGGATAGATGGTACTGTGCAACGTTGGCCTCGCTCTCAGTTACCAAACTCACCATTGAGAGAACTGCACCTGATAGATTCAACTGGCTGGATCAGAAGTGGATGTGCTCTGTACTGGACTGTCTAGCCGAGACTGTAAACTGGAAGCACTGAGGTAATTGAAGAGATTTTTTATTTGATTTTTTTAAATAGAAAAATAAAAGTTACGTCAGCAAGTGCTGTTGAATGATGAGGTGACATTTATTTTTGTATGTGTTATATTCTCTTTGTCACTACAATGACCATTTAGGCAAACATTTGCCTCAAATTGACTTCACGTGCTAGTCGCAACTAGGAAACTCTGAATCTTTGAGTTGCTAACTGGTTGTAGTTTTACGCGTGCCGCGTTCATTAGTTAGCAAGTCGAAATGTAATAGTTTCCTTCTTCTGACTAGCACGTGAATGCGGCATTAATCGAGCATCTGATGCAATATTTTTAGTTCGGGGTGTCCAAGTGACATATTACTGCAAACCATGTGCTAATGCCACACCGAAACAAACTTCTCATTAGTCGTCCGCATCAGTCTGGTGACAGATGCTACGATACCAGTTAGTTACGTGCATCTGTCCACAAGAGTTTAAGTAACATGTAATTACACATACTTTATAATAGCATGTCTCACAAAACAATCTGCTCAATGTGTTGATGAAACAAGCTGCCTTAAAATGCATTATATCTGCAATTGCAGTCTCTGCGGGAATGGACTCTCAAACGAGGAACGTGATAATTTGGTCTCCTCTATGAAAACAGTTCTCAGCTCAACCTGAGAGAGCTGGGCTTGAGTAACTTCACACTGCGAGGATTCTGTAGTTGAGGTACTCTCTACTGGACTAGGGAGTCAACACTGTAAACTGGAGATCTGAGGTCAGTTTTTTTCTGTTAGTACATCAATTTGGACTGTGAATTCAAAGTCATTCATTTCTTTGTCAGGGGTTTTTGATTTACTAAATAAATGCAGGCGTTTTGATTTAGCATGTTGGGATCTTTGAATTACATACAAAATGCATGTTATAATAAAATGAAATCTTGTGTACAGGCTGAATCGAAATACACTAACAGACAACTCCTGTGAAGTACTAGTCTCAGCTATCAGCTCAAATTCCTCTCATCTGAAAGAGCTGGACATTGTTCACTGTGACCTGATCCATTTAAGAGTGGAGCTGCTCTCCACTGGACTCAAAAGTCCACACTGTAAACTGGAGAAATTGAGGTCAGTATGTTTCCTGTTCTCAGGTTTGTATTTCCTGAAGGAATAGCCTATTATGTTCACTGATCTCACAATCAACTCCATACTTTCAATGTTAAAGAAATATATGGAGGATTTCTAAAACATCCCGTTGATGTTGTGGACAGGCAGTGATCAGGGAAGGTTATACCAAATTCCAAGACACTAAGTACATATTCCTTGAGCAAGGTCAAATAATTAAGAGGGTGTCATTAAGGCCAATGTTGATTTTAAGACAGCTACAGAGTTCAACAGCTGATATAGGAGAAAACTGTATGGATCAAAAACGGATCTGGACACAGGCCAAAAGGTTTGGGCCAAATCCAACAAAACAGGTAGCTGAGTAAAACATTTTCAATTGTGGTGGTGRCTGGCAGGGACTGGGGAATTTCTGTCTTCATATGTTTCTTTGAAATGTTTCATTTAGGCTCTATCAATGTAATCTCAATAACGAAAGTTGTGAAGCACTGGCGTCAGCCCTTCAGACCATCCCCTCACACCTGAGAGAGCTGGATCTGAGTAACAATGACCTGAAGGATTCAGGAGTAAAGCTGCTCTCTGCTGGACTGGGGAATCCCCACTGTCAACTGGAGACTCTGAGGTTGGTAGGCTCTCTTTTCTATGTTTTGTTATTATGTTGATTGAATAATAACGTTTGAAAAGAACAACTGATTTGCATATACATATGAGCTTAATTTAATAAATTAGCATGAAATTACTCTCTATCCAACCAACTCTTTCAAAGGTACGGGCCCAAAGATAATTTTTAACTGCCCCATCACCATCTCCTTTCAACTTTTACCCAAAGACATGCGACATTAGGCTACTTATTCATGATTAGTGTCATCCAGGGCTCTATTCAATCTGTAAAACCGAAGCATTACAGATTCCTTGGAAGAAATGTGAAGGTCATTTCCGATTCCGCTGACATGCAGCGTTAAACGTGAATGCATTATCCGCTCAAGCGGGAACATAGCCTTTACATTTCAACCCTGCTGTAAACATTTTTAGTAGCCTATGGTCGGGTAAAACTTTGGCCTTTAATAAATGCATTTCATGCAATTCTACGTCATTTTACATGACTGGAGACTTTGGCAGAAACTTTTGTTTTTATATCGCACAAATAATCGAAATGGCAGGCTACTTTGACAAACCGACCGAGGTAAAGTTGGTTTTATATTCACACATTCGGACATTCAACAGACATTCAGCAGACATTCGCCAAAAGCCATTTATAAATGTACAAATCAATAACTAATTCACCGTTTGTCACAGAATCATCAAACTTTATTTTATTTATTCTATAAATGTCTAACATACTTTTACAACCTTTGTTTTGAAGAAAGATTTCAGTTTAGATTTTTATAGAAATACATCAAATCTATAAGATGCCATTTAAAGCGGTATAAATCAATAACTAATTTACCGTTTGTCACAGAAACATCAAACTAGATATGATTTATTATATAAATGTCTAGCATAGTTTTACAACCTTTGTTTTGAGTACAAATTCCAGTTGACTTGATAGAAATACATAATATATAAAATGCCATTTAAAGCGGTATAAATCAACGTTTTCACTGATTATGACAGAATCATCAAACTAGGCATGATTTATTCTATAAATGTCTAGTATACTTTTACAACCTTTGCTTTGAGTAGAAATTCCAGTTTTGATTTGATAGAAATACATAAAATCTCAAATATTGCCTTTAAAGATTAAGAATTCAATAACTAATTCAGTGATTGTCGCAGAAAAAAATAGAAAATATGCATTTATTTGCAATAACTTTAAAGAAATGTTCATTTCAAGTGCAATTTGTTCTATATGAAGTTGTACAATGTTTACAATCTTAAATTGTATGCCAAATCAATGTTTGCATTTTTAGTGCAACAGTTCCACATTTTAAAGTAGTTAAAAGGCACAACAGTTATTTATTTATAAGTCTCTAATTTAACAGCAAAGAGGCCCCTTCCAATCATTTTCTATTTTGGCTTTGTTGAAGTCCTTTTTTGTCATCCCCAGACAAACTGAATGGTACCATCTCCTGAGGTAATAGATTCAACTGATCAACACTTACAGCCAAATGTTTAATACCCCGGGTATTCCCAGAACACATTCTGGAACGTCTATAGATACAGTGGTCACTTTATTAGGTACAACCCTCTTTGCATCTGGAACAGTGTGAATTCAAAACAGTTGATGAAACTGGGAAAGGAGATGGAGTGTTCATGTTTTTAAGTCCAGTTGGAGTTTATTACAGCCAGTACAAGCTGAGTGTTGGAATTATAAAAATAAAAAAAACAGTTTTGGAACTGTGCTCACAAAAGACCATCACAGACTGTGCTATTTGCAAACCTTTTAAAACATCCAGAAAGACAGTAGTCTTAGAAGGGCATTTATACTTTAAATACATATTTTATGTGGATGAAATAATTCTGCCAGTATTTTAATGTCCTAGTTTCATATTTGTTTCTTTACCTCCAACTCTATATATCCAAGTGATCCTATGAGGACCTTGTGGATCAGATTTACCATTATACCCTTTGATCAAACATATAACAGACAGACACTGCTCAAAAGGAGTTGGTTGTGATATCTACACTCAGTTGCCACTTTATTAGGTTCACCACCCTATTCACAAAAATAAATTGCTCCTACATACACCAAGTCCAGTGGTCTTGGCTTGCTAGACACTAAAGCATGCAGAGAAGTATTCAGGTATTCTGTTACTGTTTGTTTCAACTTTAGAATGTGCAAAATGAAAGTTCTTTGTTTCTGGCCATTTTGAGCCTGTAATCGAACCCATAAATGCTGATGCTCCAGATACTCAACTAGTCTAAAGGCCAGTTTTATTGCTTCTTTATTCAGGACAACAGTTTTCAGCTGTGCTAACATAATTACAAAAGGGTTTTCTAATGATCAATTAGCCTTTAAAGATGATCAACTTGGATTCGCTAACACAACGTGCCATTGGAACACAGGAGTGATGGTTGCTGATAATGGGCCTCTGTACGCCTATGTAGATATTCCATAAAAAATCTGCCGTTTCCAGCTACAATAATAATTTACAACATTAACAATGTACGCTGTATTTCTGATAAATTTGATGATATTTTAATGGACAAAAAAAATGTTTTTCTTTCAAAAACAAGGAAATGTCTAATTGACCCAAACTTTTGAACGGTAGTGTATGTTATGGTTCACTCTTAGTTTTCCTTATTTCCTCGTGCCAAATGCCTCTCTCTCTCTTGCCTAACGCATATTTTATTTAACTAGGCAAGTCAGTTAAGAACAAATTATTGTTTACAAAGACGGCCTACCCAGCCAAACCCTCCTCTTACCCGGATGATGCTGGGCCATTTATGTGTCGCCCTATGGGACTCCCGATCACGGCCATTGTGATACAGCCCGGGATCAAACCCGGGTCTGTAGTGACGTCTCTAGCACTGAGATGATAAGCATTTCGTTACACCCGCAATAACATCTGCTAAACACGTGTATGTGACCAATACAATTTGATGCAGTGCCTTAGACCGCAGTGCCACTCAGGACGTCTAGAGTGTCTAGCGCGTTCCCGACTGTAGGCTATTCCTTGTTATTTGGCTACAATCCACAGCTAGGCTCAATAGTTAAATATATATATTTAACTATTGATACTCTTAGGCTAAATTATAGGCTTGCTCGTGGTGTAGTAGGCTATTCTGAACGATTTAATTTATTTCTGAACAGACAGCAGAAATTATACAACTTTGTCAAATGTTTTTCAATTTATCATGGGGTGCTGCAGTTCGTTCAGAACCCTTCGCGGCTATGATTTTATAAGGACATAAACGATGAAGTGCAACGCTGGAGAGGTGAGAGTTGCAGGCTCATGTCTATCAGAGCAGAGAGGGAGAGAGATCATAGAAAGTTAATCTCATTCTAGTTACGTGAGAGATACTGGCGCGCTTCTCACACACACGACCATGCTTTGGTCTCAAACATAGGTTAGTTACAATGTTGCTCAAACCATAAACCCGGGCCGGGCCAACCCAAATGAACTCTTACAATATTAGGCCCGGGCTGAAAATCAACTTTTTCACATTACGTTTTTTTTTTGTGGGGGCAGGAGAATTAACGAAGAGGCAACTCGAAAGAACTTTGATCGCTTTTATTATAATTTTTACATTGCAAAAAGTTAAAATCATTTTTCATGCAGGAGAGTTACCGGATCCGGTCAAATAGTTTCCAGAAAAAACAGTCTAAAACGGAGAACTTAAAAACTGCTTAACACCAAGGCGGAAATGTTTTGTACCAAAAATTGCAACCAACAGTTGTGAACATCAATATACATCGCTCTAGAATTAACCAATGCATATTTGATTAGACAATAGGAGAACGATAACAAATTGCGCGATTGATTTAGATTTTTCGTGTCAGCTTTCTTTTCTGACTGGCGAGTTTGTTTAGGCTACATGATCATCTAATCAAACATCAACAATGTTATATCCCACGAAGGGGAACACTTACTGTAAGTAGTTGCTGTATCGTTGCGTTTAATCCCATCGATAATACATTTTGATAAATAACCACGCGGGTCAAAACTTTTTTGTCACATGTCTATGATTTCCGACGATACCCCCATCCTTTTGAGACATAGTTTCAAACGTTTCCCCGATAGTAAAGTACAGGGAAAAGGTGGTTTGCACAGGTAATCCTATGAATATTGTCAGTTTCTATTTTGAAAGCAATCCTATGGCAGATAGGTGTATCATAAAGTGGGCGTGTCTTGAGCCTTGAATTTGTCTCTGTCTGAATCTGCTGTGAGTGATAAAAGCAGGATTTATGTGCCAAGGATCATCATTACCTCTCTTTGCAGGCTGCCATTCTGTAGAGTCACAGAGGAAGGCTGTGATTCTCTGGCTTCAGCACTACGTCAAACCCCTCCCACCTGAGAGAGCTGGACCTGAGCTACAATCACCCAGGAGACTCAGGAGTGAAGATGCTCTCTGCTTAGTGGAAGATCCAGCCTGTAGACTGAAAATCAAGTCAGTGCAGATGATGAAAATAATGCAAGATACTCTAGTAAGACCTGTAGTATATTCACTGTCTGTTCTCCTGCCTCTCACACAGTATGGACCACAACGAAGAGTGCTGGGTGAATCTGGAGCTGCTGAAGAAGTGTAAGAATACCCTATACTTGACATATAATCTCAGTAACATTGATACAAAATAAAGTATTATAATTCAGAAACAATGTTTTAAAGTAGTTTGACATTCAGTACACTCCTGATTTAATTCAGCTGATCCTCTCCTCTTACCTTTTGTCTACAGATGCCTGTGATCTCACACTGGACCCAAACACAGCAAACAGACACCTCTCTCTGTCTGAAGGAAACAGAGTGGTGAGATATGAGATTGAGGAGCAACCATATCCTGATCACCCGGAGAGATTTTATGGCGCTTTTCAGGTTCTTTGTAGAGAGGGTCTGACTGAGCGCCATTACTGGGAAACGGAGTCAAGTAGTGACGTTGTTCTCGGAGTGACGTACAAAGGAATCAAAAGAGGAGGCGACATCAGTGATGACTTTATCATTGGACACAATGACAAGTCYTGGTGTATGGAGGACAAAACACATTTTCGTCATAATGGCGCAGATATTAAATTCCCCCCCTTTAGGGACCCCTCCAGGCATAGAATAGGAGTGTATCTGGACTGGCTGGCTGGCACTCTGTCCTTCTACACGGTCTCCTCTGACACACTGACCCACCTGTACACATTCCATACCACATTCACTGAGCCCCTCTATCCAGCTTTTGGACTAGCCGGCTGTAACCCTTGCTCAGTGTCCTTGTGCCAGGTAGAGTAGCCTTTTGGTCCTGGAGGAACACCTGGGTCTCCATGACAACAGTYACACACACCATCCTGTTCTAACACAACCGTGTGACTAGCATTGACAGTGGTCATGACTTCAGATATGGACATTAATAAATCACAGTTGTGGGGAGATGATTATATTKTATTCCTGTGACTGTACATCCATGCTCTGTTCTGTAAAACGCCTTTGACATTGAATACGAGATATTTTATTGTTAAGTGTGATCAAAACATTTGTAAATATTACTGGTTTGTTAAATGTGTTGCATCATACAGGAAACATAACACACCTGTCTCTGTCTGTGTACAGTAGGCCAGAGTTTCTCAAGAGAAATAAAGCTTTGGTTAAGACACTCATTTAATTTTAGCATTGACTGATATTGGTCAATGTTGGTGGTGAATATTGAAGTGAATTTGGTGGATTGCCAGATAGAGGTATTAACACACAACCTTCTAGACCAGATAGAGGTATAAACACACAACCTTCTAGACCAGATAGAGGTATAAACACACAACCTTCTAGCTGTAGTCAATGAATAGCATTCTCGCATACGGGGGAGAACAAGTATTTGATACACTGCCGATTTTGCAGGTTTTCCTCTTACAAAGCATGTAGAGGTCTGTAATTTTTATCATAGGTACACTTCAACTGCGAGAGAGGGAATCTAAAACAAAAATCCAGAAAATCACATTGTATGTTTTAAGTAATTAATTTGCATTTTATTGCATGACATAAGTATTTGATCACCTACCAACCAGTAAGAATTCGGCTCTCACAGACCTGTTAGTTTTTTTCTTAAAGAAGCCCTCCTATTCTCCACTCATTACCTGTATTAACTGCACCTGTCCACGACACTACAAAA
>NW_019946577.1:12048-17939 GCF_002910315.2 Salvelinus sp. IW2-2015
ACTTTATTTTTAAGAAAGTGGAAATGTCAGGAATAATAGTAAGAGCAATTTAACTAGCTATTTCCATCATTTATTACTACTCATTCATCATTCCCCTGATAGGGGACATCAGAAGCTTAACATACACTCAATAGTCATTTCTGGTAGCATTGCCTTTAAGATTGTTTACTACATTTGGTGCCAAAATGCTTTACTTGATGTGGAGCCCTATCCCACAACGCTCTCCCCTCACAATTAAGTTGGGGGAATTACGGCCCATTTCCTCCTGAAAGCTGGTGTAACTGAGTCATATAGCTTTAGTCAGCCTCCTTTGCTCGCACACGCTCTTGTATTCAGTTTTGCCCACAGCAGATATTTCTGCTGGGATTGCGGTCAGGGCTTTGTGATGGCCACTCCAAGAGCTGTCTATTACTATTCGCTCTTGCTTACAGGTGAACGTGGTACCTTCGGAGGCATTCTGGAAATTCTCCCAAAAAGGCATCGTAGAACGACCACAGACATGCTAACTCCAGAGAAGACACCAAGCAGCTTGACCTTCTGGTCTTGGCTGATCTCTGTCATGATCTAGCATGGACTTTCGTTGTCCCAATGAAGACTGTACAAGCAGCGTAGTTCACTGAGTTTCTTCTTTGGCAGACTCTGGATGAACAGGCCTTGAAATGAGCGCCTACTCCACAGGGTAGATACACAGACACTCTCCTAGAAGTTGACTCAAACGTTATGCCAAGAATACTCGCCTATCAGAAGCCTCTGTAGAAGAAGCCAGCACTGACACTTGCAAGTATCCTACTCACTGGAATTTTCTAAGCTGTTTCAAGCACTCGGTCAGCAGTCAACACTAAGTGTAGATGCTGCTCAAGACATGTACCAGACCCCACGGGAAATTGCGTTATACATTGCAATTAGAAGTGAAAAATATCTTGTCTGTTAACAATTGTTGGACTAAAACGAGACAATCACTCTTGTTCCGCATCTTCACTGGCCATCCAAATCTCTTTCGGTAGAGCTACACGCTAACTCTGACGACCAAAGCTCCTTATACCCAAGCAAACTACTCTGCGTGAGACACCTCTTCTGTTAAACACAAATTCAATTTGTGGATTAGCTTTGAAAACATGCAAGGTATTCAATGACTTACCGACCTTCCACTTCAAAGCTGCTCCAATGAGTGCGCACACCTCGGTCTACATATGTTACATGTAGTTCAGGCTACTTTATGTAGACAACAGAGGGGACTATGCCATGGCATGAATAAGAACACAGCAGAGCAGCAATGAAAAAATAGTCTATGGGCTAGCCATTCTGACTTTGATTAACAGGAGATCCATGATGCGCCTGCCTCGTTGCAGTCTCTGGAAGACACCATCGATTTCTACGTCAAGGCCTCTTGATCTAGAAGCATCTACATGCAGGCGTGCTCCAGACACGAGGTACGTCTCGCCTGGTGCGCACAGCCTCTGAGAGGCTACAGCAGAGAGAACAGTCTGACTAGTAGTTGCTCTGGAGTCTGTAGATACTAGCAACCTACTTTGTAGTTAGGACCACTTCCTTCCTTGAACACTTCAGCGACCTTGCGTATAGCACATGTAATCCATGCGCAAGTGGCAGGACCTCTAAGCATTGGCCCCACAGCTGTTTGTGAAGATAGTACTGTCTGTTCCGTACAACACTACCCTCTGATCTCTTAAGCATCGCGCGTTGGGAGACACGGAGTCTACTGCAGAAAACACAGCCCTCTGAGACACCGCAAGCCAGCTTGTGAGGCACACCTACACGAGTTGCTCAGCGTACAGCTGGCTCACTAGCCGGAGGTCCAACGAGGTATGCTTACCTACTGTAATGCGATTGTAAGTCATAGGTAAATTCAACCTTGAGGTATTACTCAGAGGAACCCATGCCAAATCTCCGGGAGGGGGAATAGGTTTTGTCTGCACTCCTCGTTCTCACGACTGTCTTGAGTTCGCAGGCATGGGACCGACTGTAAGTTTGTTCTTACGTAGAAATTGTGGGACGGTCCACAGAGTATCACACTAGATGAGCTACTCTAATCCAGCTGTGCACTACCACTGCAACCAGCCCCCGTCCTATGAACGAATGAGAGATACGGTTCTCGGTCCTCCTTTCCCTTGTAGTCGCACAAATAATTTCTCTTCACATTTAGTCTGTCTATTACTTAACAGTGTGGATGGAGAGGTGCGGTGTCCTTGCACCACGAGCGGTCCAGGTCTCTGTAGCACCTGCCCTATAGGCTGTCTCGTCATTGTCGAGTGATCAGCTACCTACCCGTTGTGTCATCGGCAAACTTAATGAGTGGCGTGTTGGAGTCGCTACACCGGCGCGTGCAGTCATGATGTGAAGCTGAACAAGGAGTACAGGAAGGCGAGCTGAGCACGCACCCCTGAGGGGCCCCCAGTTGATGATCAGTGGGGCGGATGTGTTGTTACCTACCCTTACCACCCGTGGGCGGGCCCGTCAGGAAGTCCAGCATCCAGTTGCAGGAGGGCGGTGTTAGTAACAGGGTCCTTAGCTTAGTGATGAGCTTTGAGGGCACTATGGTGTTGAACGCTGAGCTGCGTAGCAATGAATAGCATTCTCGCATACAGTGGGGGAACAAGTATTTGATACACTGCCGATTTTGCAGGTTTTCCTGCTTACAAAGCATGTAGAGGTCTGTAATTTTTATCATAGGTACACTTCAACTGCGAGAGACGGAATCTAAAACAAAAATCCAGAAAATCACATTGTATGATTTTTAAGTAATTAATTTGCATTTTATTGCATGACATAAGTATTGATCACCTACCAACACGTAAGAATCTGGCTCTCACAGACCTGTTAGTTTTCTCTAAAAGCCCTCCTATTCTCCACTATTACCTGTATTACACAGGGTCTTTTCAGCATGACAACGACCCGAAAAACCAACACACTGGGCAACTAAGGAGTGGCTCCGTAAGAAGCATCTCAAGGTCCTGGAGTGGCCTAGCCAGTCTCCCAGACTTGAACCCAATAGAAAATCTTTGGAGGAGCTGGAAGTCCGTATTGCCCAGCGACAGCCCGAAACCTGAAGGATCTGGAGAAGGTTCTGTATCTAGGTGTCTAGAAGGTTGTGTGTTTATACCTCTATCTGGTCAGAAGGTTGTGTGTTTTATTACTCTACTGGTCTAGAAGGTTGTGTGTTATACCTCTATCTGGTCAGAGAGTGTGTGTGTTTATACCTCTGATCTGGGTCGAGAAGGTTGTGTGTTTATACCTCTATCTGGTCCAGAAGGTTGGTGTTTATACCTCTATCTGTCTAGAAGGTTGTGTGTTTATACCTCTATTCTGGTTCTCAGAAGGTTGTGTGTTATACTCACTATCTGGTCCAGAAAGTTGTGTGTTTATAACTCTATCTAGGTCAGAAAGTTTGTGTTTTTTACCTCTATCTGGTCCAGAGAGTGTGTGTGGTATACCTCTATCTGGTCCAGAAGGTTTGTGTGTTATACCTCTATCTGTCTAGAAGGTTGTGTGTATAACCTCTATCTGGTCAGAAGGTTGTGTGTTTATACCTCTATCTGGTCAGAAGGTTGTGTGTTTATACCTCTATCTGGTCAGAAGGTTGTGTGTTTATACCTCTATCTGGTCAGAAGGTTGTGTGTTTATACCTCTATCTGTCCAGAAGGTTGTGTTTTAACCTCTATCTGGTTAGAAGGTTGTGTGTTTATACCTCTATCTGGTCAGAAGGTTGTGTGTTTTATACCTCTATCTGGTCAGAAGGTTTGTGTGTTATACCTCTATCTGGTCTAGAAGGTTGTGTGTTATACCTTCTATCTGGTCAGAAGGTTGTGTGTTTATACCTCTATCTGGTCAGAAGGTGTGTGTTTATACCTCTATCTGGTCTAGAAGGTTGTGTGTTAATACCTCTATCTGGTCTAGAAGTTGTGGTTTATACCTCTATCTGTCTTAGAACAGCGTTCAACACCATAGTGCCCTCAAAGCTCATCACTAAGCTAAGGACCCTGTTACTAAACACCGCCCTCTGCAACTGGATGCTGGACTTCCTGACGGGCCRCCCACGGGTGGTAAGGGTAGGTAACAACACATCCGCCCCACTGATCATCAACATGGGGGCCCCTCAGGGGTGCGTGCTCAGTCGCCTCCTGTACTCCTTGTTCACTCATGACTGCACGGCCAGGTACGACTCCAACACCATCATTAAGTTTGCCGATGACACAACAGTGGTAGGCCTGATCACCGACAATGACGAGACAGCCTATAGGGAGCAGGTCAGAGACCTGACCGTGTGGTGCAAGGACAACCTCTCCATCAACGTGATCAAGACAAAGGAGATTATTGTGGACTACAGGAAAAGGAGGACCGAGAACGCCTCCATTCTCATCGACGGGGCTGCAGTGGAGCAGGTTGAGAGCTTCAAGTTCCTTGGCGTCCACATCACCAACAAACTAACATGGTCCCAGCACACCAAGACAGTCGTGAAGAGAGCACGACAAAACCTATTCCCCCTCAGGAGATTTGGCATGGGTCCTCAGATCCTCAAAAGGTTTTACAGCTGCACCATCGAGAGCATCCTGACCCGGTTGCATCACTGCCTGGTATGGCAACTGCTCGGCCTCTGACCCCACGGCACTACAGAGGGTAGTGTGTACGGCMCAGTACATCACCGGGGCCAAGCTTCCTGCCATCCAGAACCTCTATACCAGTCGGTGTCAGAGGAAGGCCTAAAAATGGTCAAAGACTCCAGGCACCCTAGTCAGACTGTTCTCTCTGCTACCGCACGGCAAGCGGTACCGGAGCGCCAAGTCTAGATCCAAGAGGCTTCTAAACAGCTTCTACCCCAAGCCATAAGACTCCTGTACATCAAATCAAATGGCTACCAAGACTATTTTCATTGCTGCTCTCTGTTATTATCATGCATAGTCACTTTAATAACTCTACCTACATGTACATATTACCTCGATTACAGTTGAAGTCGGAAGTCGGAAGTCATTAAAACTTGTTTTTCAACCAATCCACAAATTTCTTGTTAACAAACTATAGTTTTGGTAAGTCGGTTAGGACATCTACTTTGTGCATGTCACAAGTAATTTTTCCAACAATTGTTAACAGACAAGATTATTTCACTTATAATTCAATGTATCACAATTCCAGTGGGTCAGAAGTTTACATACACTTAGTTGACTGTGCCTTTAAACAGCTTAGAAAATTCCAGAAAATGATGTCATGGCTTTAGAAGCTTCTGATAGGCKAATTKACAWWATTTGAGTCAATTGGAGGTGTACCTGTGGATGCATTTCAAGGCCTACCTTCAAACTCAGTAACTCTGCTTGACATCATGGGAAAATCAAAAGAAATCAGCCAAGACCTCAAGTCTGGTTCTGGTTCAAGTCTGGTTCATCCTTGGGAGCAATTTCCAAATGCCCCGAAGGTACCACGTTCACCTGTACAAACAATAGTATGCAAGCTATTGGAGTGGCCATCACAAAGCCCTGACCTCAATCCCACAGAAAATGTGTGGGCAAAACTGAAAAAGCGTGTGCGAGCAAGGAGGCCTACAAACTTGACTCAGTTACACCAGCTCTGTCAGGAGGAATGGGCCGAAATTCCCCCAACTTATTGTGGSAAGCTTGTGGAAGGCTACACAAAACGTTTGACCCAAGTTAAACAATTTAAAGGCAATGCTACCAAATACTAATTGAGTGTATGTAAACTTCTGACCCATAGGGAATGTGATGAAATAAATAAATGCTGAAATAAATAATTCTCTCTACTATTATTCTGACATTTCACTTTCTTAAAATAAAGTGGTGATCCTAACTGACCTAAGACAGTGTCACGTTCGTCTTATGAATCGGACCAATGTGCAGCGTCAAAGTTCAAACGAAAAAAGTACATTT
>NW_019946577.1:22672-29510 GCF_002910315.2 Salvelinus sp. IW2-2015
TATTAAAGAAGAATGTACGCTTACTTTGAGTGTAATGTTTACTGTTCATTTAAATAGTTTATTTCACTTTTGTTTATTATCTATTTCACTTGTTTTGGCAATGTAAACATATGTTTCCCATACCCTTTGAATTGAAAAAGAGAGATAGAGAGACCCTTAAATTGAATTGAAAGGGTTTAACCGCAACTTTTCTTTTATGTACATACCGTGCCGAAATCCTGGACGGAGCCTTCACCGTGCGCTGCCACTTTAAGAGCGCATCCTCAGTCAGAAATGAGGACATAATTAACTCGAACATCGGTGTTACCGCTCTAGATGGTGGCTGTTATCTTTTGGGAACGCACCAGTTGTTGATCGCATGGATTAGTAGCAACATTGTTGCGAAGCTTTGACATTCAAACCTTCAGACGGACAGACAGTGCGACTGCAAGCCTGTAGTCAACAGCTAAGACTCCTCTCTCTCTCTCCCTCTCAATTCAATTCAATTCAAGGGGCTTTATTGGCATGGGAAACATGTGTTAACATTGCCAAAGCAAGTGAACGCACCATTTATTTGTAAATTCTTTCCGATGTGTCAAGTAGTTATCTTTTTGTTTTCTCATGATTTGTATGGGTCTAATTGTGTTGCTTAGGGGGCTCTTCTCCAGGTTCATCTCTCTGTATATGATGGCTTTGTTATGGAAAGTTTTGGAATCGCTTCCTTTTAAGTGATTGTAGAATTTATCGTCTCTTTTCTGGATTTTGATAATTAGCGGGTATCGGCCTAATTCTTGGTTGGTGAGTGGACCCCAGACCTCACAACCATAAAGGGCAATGGGTTCTATGACTGATTCACATATTTTTAGCCAGATCCTAATTGGTATGTCGAACTTTGTTCCTTTTGATGTCATAGAAGGCCCTTCTCGCCTCGTCTCTCAGATCGTTCAGAGCTTTGTGGAAGTTACCTGTGGCGCTGATGTTCAGGCCGAGGAATGTATACTTTTTTGTGTGATCTAGGGCAACGGTGTCTAGATGGAATTTGTATTTGTGGTCCTGGCAACTGGACCTTTTTTGGAACACTGTTATTTTTGTCTTAGTGAGATTTACTGTAAGGGCCCAGGTCTGACAGAATCTGTGCAGAAGATCTAGGTGCTGCTGTAGGCCCTCCAAATAGACATTTGACTTCAGATTCTAGCCAGCCGGGATGTCCCATATTCTCCATAGGAAAGGTGGCAGAAAGACCTGGGATGATCAGGAGAAGCTGGTGTCTTCGATTTGGATGGTGATAGGCAGCAACCACAGAGATCCGATATTCGACCGGCTCCCCTGCTCTCTCCCTTGTCCCCTCTGTCCCCCTCTTCTGCCCCCTCTGTTTCTCAGCTCTTCCTCTCTGGAAAGGATTTGTAACTGTATTTTCTTCTTGTAAGAATTATAGCTGTTACACTTAGACTAATTTTCTTGAATTTATGAATCTGATAAATGGCATCTTTTTTGTAGAATGTGTCTCCATTGTTGTTCTGTCTTCAGTCTAGAAGATCTCAGTTGCAATTGAACTAAAGTGATGGTGGTGGATGTTGTAGTATGTTGAGTACTAAGTTAATAACCAATGCAAAGGCAGCAAGTCGTTTTTTACTAAACACTCTAATGGCTACATTCCATCATGTGTTATTATATGACTAAGTGGCCTGTATTGTAAAGCACTCCGTAGAGTTTGATTAGGATAGGGTTTGCAGAAGGGAGGCTATACAGTAATTTGGGAAGTACTCAGATTGTTTTACAGCCTTTTCTAAAATGGTTAAATCGTCCCGCATCTCGACACAAACCTCGTAATGAAAGAAAAAAGAGTTTTTTCAGTACGGGAATGTATACAAAATACGAAACTGAAATATCTCAATTTAATATAAGTATTTCAGACCCTTACCTCAATACTTTGTGAACCTTTGGCAGAGTTTACAGCCCGAGTCTTCTTGGTATGACACTCCAAGCTCTGACACCTGTAAATTGGGGATTTCTCCATGTCTTTCTCTGCAGATCCTCCAAAGCTCTTGTCAGTTTTTGGATGGGGAGCGTGATGCATCAGTCTATTTTCAGGTCTCAGCAGATGTTGGATCAGGTTCAAGTCCGGGCTCTGGCTGGGCCACTCAAGGCGATTGAGACTTGTCCCAAAGCCACTCCTGCATTTTGTCTAGATATGTGCTTAGGGTCGTTGTCCTGTTGGAAGGGTGACGTCACCTAATTCTGGAGGTCTGAGCGCTCTGGGAGCAGTTTTCATGCAAGGATCTCTCTGCTACTTTTCTCATTCATCTTTCCTCGACCTGACTGTCTCCCAAGTCCTGCCGCTGAAAACATCCCCACAGCAATGAGTGCGCACCATGCTTCACCGTAGGGAATGTGCCCAGGTTTCCTCCAGATGTGACGCTTGCATTCATGCCAAATGAGTTTCCAATCTTGGTTTCATCAGACCCAGGAATCTTTGTTTCTCATGGTCTGAGAGTCCTTTCGGTGCCTTTTTTTGGCAAACTCCAAGCGGACTGTATGTGCTTTCTTTACTGAGGAGTGGCTTCTGCGTGGCCATCTACATAAGGCCTGAATTGGTGGGGTGCTGCAGAGATGGTTGTCCTTCTTGGAATGTTTCTCCCATCTCCACAGAGGAAACTCTGGAGCTCTGTCAGAGTGACCATTTGTTTCTCTTGGTCACCTCCCTGACCAAAGGCCCCTGCTCCCCAGATTTCTGCAGTTTTTGCCGGGAGCCCAGCTTCTTGGAAGAGTCTTGTGGTTCCAACTTCGTTTCCATTTAAGATGATGGAGGCCACTGTGTTTTGGAGACCTTCAGATGCTGCAGTAATTTTTCGGTGCCTTCTCGGGTCTGTGCTCGACACAATCCTGTCTTGGAGCTCTACGGACAATTCCTTTGACATCATGGCTTGGTTTTTGCTCTGACTACACTGTAAGCTATGAATCTTATAAAGCAGGTGTGTGCCTTTCCAAATCATGGTCCATCTAATTGAATTTACCACAGGCTGGACTCCAGTTGTACAAACATTTTCTCAAGGTGATCTATAGAAACAGGATACATCCTGAGCAAAGGGTGTAAATACTTATTAAATAAGGTATTGTCTGGTTTTTTTATTTGTAATAATAGCAAAAATCTTAACCCTGTTTTCGCATTGTCAATTATGGGGTATTGCATGTAGATTGAGGAAATGTTTGTTGATACATTTCCAGAATAAGGTTGTAACCTTAAAAATGTGAAAAAAGGAAAGGGTCTGAAATACTTTCCGAATGCATTGTATTTACGGGATAACTTTCTAAGTTACCAGTAAAATACAGAATTTGGTCTTCTTTCAAGGTTCCATATATAATCTATCACAAGATGCTATAATGCCCTTTTTGGGTATTCAGATTATCATGTGTCCTTATCTCTGGACTTGTAGAAATTTTTAATGAGATGAGGATAAAAACGAAAATCATGACAAAGTGTAAATATCTAAATATAGAACCATCAATTTAGTGAATAGCATTATTTTGTGTTTTAATGACGGGTTTCAAAGCGTGAAAATATCCTTATAGTTTCTATTAACTATGTTCATATGTATTTTTTTCCATATTTTGGCGTCAACTGGTGGCAGTTTGTAAAAAGAAAGTAAATAGTTTGGACGTTTGCAGAAGTAATTGGGGACAAAGGATGTCTTGTTGATTAGATCATTTTTGAATTAGGGCTTATTTTCTCTTTGTAACCATGTGGTCATCTACTAGAAACTCATGGACCACATGGAAATAGTACTCCTGTTTTTCACTGGCAGCTGTAAGCGCTTGTATTGGTCAAGCAGAGTGTTGTTTTGCCGATTTTGTCAGGAAGGCTGCACAACCACTTTTCCATTACTTTAGTATCTTACCTAATTGTTCTGATCTAAATTCTCTTTTGTATCTTTGGGAGGTACAGTTGCTCCAGAAAGTATTCACCCCCTGGACTTTTTCTACAATGCTTTTGTTCCAGCCTGAGAGCAAAGAAAACCCTGCACACTGCTCTTGCTGGTATCCGGCCTTAAAGGCCTTTGCCAGAGCTTTGAGTGTTTTCATTTGCCCTGCTTAATGATGACATGCTCCACCCACGCTCATTTATGCGTCGAATGGGGTTGGAAGTCGAGAGAAAATAAACATGATTACCAATTCCATTTTTTACAATTTTTTTAACATTTTTTTAGTCATTTAGCAGACGCTCTTATCCAGAGGACTTACAGTAGAGTGCATACATTTTATTAGATTTTACATACTGAGGACAAGGATATCCTACTGCCAAACCTCCCTATCCGGCAAACCTCAACTAACACCGGACGACGATATGCAATTTGTGGCGTGCCACGGATCTCCCCGTTTGCGGCCGGCTGCGAAAGAGCCTGGCGGGAACCAGCCAGCCTGGGCGCGAACCGCAGAGACTCTGGTGGCGCAGCTAGCACTGCGATGCAGTGCCCTAGACCACTGCGCCACCCGGAGTACAATATGCAATTGAAATAAGTATTCGAATAAAGTGTTTTACATAAACAATATTTAAACACGTCTTGTAAAACCATATGAGGACATGGACCTATCAAGTAACGTGGATAATCCTCCGTTTTCCTGATATAATTTTCTCTGTTTGGGAAGTGGTCGTGAAAAAGTCCTACACAAGGGACCCTAAATCAATTTTAAATTATAATTCTTTATCAGCTCGCTGGGGAGAGGTTTCGACGCCACTCAGATGCACCAAGTACATCATGTCAATCAGGAGCTCCCCGGGGCAGTCTCGTTAGTTCTTTATGTATGCAGACCAAGTCAATTTGCATGATTTAGCTATTCATATTCATAATTAACTGTATTATTGACGTTTGCTTCCATTCATGTGACCAACCATTACTCGGTCATGCATGGGACTGACCAATACTACTTGGCTTCTTCTCTAAACTGAGACCTTGAAACTGATTATTTAGTTCTCAAACCAGGGTCTGGGCATACTGCAAATTGCAGTACTGATGAGTGAGGATTGTTCAATCAGTCCCACTTGCATGAACACGAAATTGGTTATTAGAAAAGCAATGAATAGAACAAGTACATGAAATTTGTTCCATCACAGGAGAATGAGAGGTTTACCTACATAACAACAACCCACATTGGACATTATATGTAGATCACATGGTGGAGGTGGTGCACATGTATTTATTTGGAACTGTTTTCTGTATGTGTATGGCGAGAAATATTCCCTTCATCGCAGCTTGTTGCACTGTGCTGTATGTTACCCTTCTATGAGCTTATAAGATAAACTACTTTTTATTTTATTTTTGTTATTTCACCTTTATTTAACCAGTGGCGCTAGTTTGAGAACAAGTTCTCATTACAAACTGCGACCTGGCCAAGATAAAGCAAGCAGTGTGGACACAACACACAACACAGAGTTAACGCATGGGCAATAAAACAGAGCGTACAGTCAATAACGCAATGCGAAGGTAACTGTTACTTGACTTTTAATCATGTCAGCACATGTAAAACCGTTTTTCAGCCCCTTTCTTTTGTTCCTTATTCTTCTCTTCCAAATTCACTTAAACATATACTGCTTTATTTCCCATGGTCTTCTCCAGAGTACCCCTAGGGCTGGAATCAACGGTATTAAGCCCCTTACATATAAGCTACCGTTGGACAGGCGAAAAGAGCTGCTATTTTGTGGGCTGACATTGGCATGGGTACTACTTGTGCGTAAATGCGACATCATATATACAAAAGTGGTGGGTTGCTTAAATTCAGCCGGCAATACTGGGACCCATAGTAAAAACAATGCCAGTGGTTTCTTCGCAGGCATCTCCCACTTTCGGCGAGTTCAAGGTAAATGTGGTGTGAACATTAGTGTTCTTAGCGCGCAGTACCGACAGCCTTTCAGGCGATAATAAAGCTGAAGCAAAATGCAGCTGTGGTGGTTTCTTCTTTTGCCTCTTATGTTATCCAGTTGTTACCTGCATCTGGCACCACAGAAGTCCAGTATGTGTGGGGTTCTCTTTTCCTCTTATGTTATCAGTTTGTTACCGATGCATCTGCAACACTGATAGCCCAGATTGGTGCGGGTGCCTTTGTGAAGTGTTTTACAGACTCAATCTAAAATGGGATTAAATATATTTTTTTTGTCACTGGCCTGTACATATGTTGATACCCAATATCGAAGTGGAATAATGTTTTTGAAATATTTACAAATGAGATTAACACTTAGAACAAACTAAAGCAGTCATGTGGCTGCTCATGAATTGATATTTATTTATCTGCCATTTTTTGTCATGCTCCCCCGTCCGACTTTTCTAAAAATAATTTATACAACACCTGTGTTGCAGATATCATTAATATCACTGAACAGAACTGATTATGCAGTTTTAGAGGACATGTCATTTGTCTGAATGGTATTCTCCCTCACAGCAACAAACACTGCATAATGCATGAAAGAAAGTTGTTTTTTTGTCACAAGCTTGGACAAATTCTGTCAAGATGAGGATTAAAACGGTGTTAACATCAACTTTGTGAATTTGTATTGAATGTTCTCCCCTTGATGTAATAATGAAATATTGTCAAGATTATTGTCAATTGATTTATAACAGCTGATGGATGTCCCTGATGTGTTCTGATCTCTTCACACTTGGGACAGGTCACATGGAACTTACTGCAGGAAAAGAGAGAGAGCGACATAAAATCATGTCACACAAGTGTTGTGGTTAAAATTGGCAAAAATATATACATTTCAAGGGCTGGGTGAGACAATGAGGCAGCGTAAACCCCACCTTCAACAAATATATCAATGAATTGGCGAGGGCACTAGAACAGTCTGCCAGGCACTGGCCTCACCCTA
>NW_019946578.1:0-3699 GCF_002910315.2 Salvelinus sp. IW2-2015
CTGTGTCTATGGGTGTGTGTAGTTTTCTAGGAAAGTCTATGGTGGCCTGAATGGGTTCTCAATTAGAGACAGCTGGTTTCTGTTGTCTCTAATTGGGAACCATATTTAAGGCTGCCATAGGCTTTAGCTGTTGTGGGTCATTGTATATGTATATGTCGACGTAAGTAGTTTGTGTGTGCACTTGCGTTTTAGGTTTCACGATCGTTTGGTTAGTGTGTTAAGTGTTACGTGTTCATCTTCGTCGTTATAATTAAAGAAGATGTATTCAAGTCATGTTGCGCCTTGGTCCTCTCTTTCACGTCAACACGATCGTGACAAACGTTCAGTCTCTAGAAGTCTAAAAAAGCATTGTGCATACCACAACAAAAGAGAGAGAGAGAAAGAGAAAGAGAGACAGAATTTAAAGTTTCATGTTGTAATGTCATATGCACAAAGTACAGTGAAATGACTTGTAAACTCAAAACCCAAAGAGAGAGACAGAGCGACAGAGACACAGAGAGAAAGAGAGATAAGACATGTCTCTGAGCCTGGATGTGGAGGCAGCTCTCTGCTCCCAAGCATCCCTCTGAGCAGAGGTCAAGGTTCACAGAAACCCGGAGCAGCAAAACCTTCTGAGCCAAATAGCAGAATCAGATATGTACTGAGCTATGGTATGTAGATAGACTGCCGTGCCAGATAGATAGAGCTTAGCTAGTTTTGGGACATTTTGACAGGTAAATGTGAGATAGTGAAATTGTTCTTGAGTGATTGATAGTTTTATAGCAGGTTGATATAGGGATTTGTTTGATTGACAGCTAGGCATAGCAACGTTGTACAGGCAGTTTGACAGTGTCTAACACTGTTTGTTTTTAGACTGATAGACTGACTTACATATAGATAGAGCTCGGCATGAGGTAGTGGGTGATTGACACCGGAGCTTTGCGAACGACGTACTGTTGGGAGGGTTGTGGAGCAGAGCAAGGGAATATTTGTGGTAGACATGTAGGAACTCACACACATACACACACCTCAAACTTATCTGGAGGCTTGGGGGAGTTTCATGTCACCTATCAATCATTCTGGCTTAATAAATAAACAAAGTGGAAGACACCACGGCACTGGCCCACCCTTAAAAAACTAAATATATAACAACGGTAACAATCGTTACAATTTTTTCCTATGGTGGATGTTTGACATTGAGATTATAACTAAAGCTAATCAGTAGTGATTTAAGCCTTCCACATTCTAAGTATTTGTAAAGGCTTTCCATGGTTAGCAACAGCTCTGAGGGAACAGTTACCATCAGTTCACGGTTTGCGCTACATTATCTTGAAGATTACTTGTCCTATTTCTGTACAAAACACAAGTTTAGGAATGTCCCACAATGTCCCACTACAAAGTAGTAGTACAGTTTACTTTCAAATTCAAATAGAAATGCCCCTCTCCTTAAATATACAGTTGAAGTCGGAAGTTTACATACACCTTAGCCAAATACATTTGCAGTTTTTCACAATTCCTGACATTTAATCAGAGTAAAAATTCCCTGTTTTAGGTTAGTTAGGATCACCACTTTATTTTAAGAATGTGAAATGTCAGAATAATAGTAGAGAGAATGATTTATTTCAGCTTTTATTTATTTCATCACATTCCTAGTGGGTCAGAAGTTTACTTAATTAGTATTTGGTAGCATTGCCTTCTTTTTTCTTCTTAAGGGGTGGATCAGCTTAATATTGCGGAAAGAATGTTGCTTCCATCAATGTAATTGTCTGTATAATTTCCAATCCCCCATATATTTTTTTTGTAAATATATCAATACACGCATGCATACATATACACATATATACATACACATACCTATATAGACATACATACTTTTTAAAAGAATATACCTTTATTATTATTCCCCGCAAACCCTACCACCGATCCCCCAATTGGAGTAAAACTAATAAACACTTCGGCTTTTACCTTCAATTTATACATCTTATACACATTTTACAGACACAGTCTACTTTACAATAGTTCTCTCTTTTTGTTCTTAGTCCTTCCTCTATTTCTGATGTCCATCCAGTTTGATTTCTATTTTAACTGTGCTATTTCACAAAAGTTCCGAAAACTATATACATTTTACAGACACCGTATGTTTTACATGTGTTATCTTGTTGCTGTTAGTCCCACCCTTCAGCTCCATTCAACCCCTCCCATCTATCTCTTAACACCATCCATTTCGGATTTCTATTTGCCATATATTTTTCAACTGTGCTGTGATGCTTCACAAAATAATTGAACATTTCTATTCTCATAGCTTCTATAGATTGTAAATAAATTAAAAATAAACATTTTTGCTAAAATAATTATTATATTATTGATTGATTGACTATGGCTTTTCAAATCACCCAGTATTGCTATCTGTAGCATTAGTTCTAGGCAAATGTTGCAATTCTTCAACTATTGGACCTGTGACCAAAAACGAGCTACATATGGACAATACCAAAATAAATGATCTAATGACTCTGCCTCTGGGAAGATTGTATCCCCCATATATATAACATTCTATTAGTTGCAAGAATTTTGTATAGTAATTTAAATTGAAAAATTCGAAGTTTTGAATCCGGCGTTGTTTTGCGTATCAATTCAGAAACCATGTGCCATGGAATGGGTACATCGAAAATCTCTTCCCAACTATTTTGCAATTTATATGGCACAGCTGTCAGTTTTTTGGTCCTTAAATGAAATTGGTATATGTTTTTATTTATCACACTTTTTCATCACATTCCCAGTGGGTCAGAAGTTTACATACACTCAATTAGTATTTGGTTGCATTGCCTTTAAATTGTTTAACTTTGGTCAAACGTTTTGGGTAGCCTTCCACAAGCTTCCCACAATAAGTTTGGTGAATTTTGGCCCATTCCTCCTGACAGAGCTGGTGTAACTGAGTCAGGTTTGTAGAACTCCTTGCTCGCACATACTTTTTCAGTTCTGCCCACAAAAGTCAATACCTTGACTTTGTTGTCCTTAAGCCATTTTGCCACAACTTTGGAAGTATGCTTGGGGTCATTGTCCATTTGGAAGACCCATTTGCGACCAAGATTGAACTTCCTGAGTGATGTCTTGAGATGTTGCTTCAATATATCCACCTAATTTTCCCCCCTCATGATGCCATCTATTTTGTGAAGTGCACCAGTCCCTCCTGCAGCAAAGCACCCCCACAACATGATGCTGCCACCCCCGTGCTTCACGGCTGGGATGGTGTTCTTCGGCTTGCAAGCATGTCAAGCATAGAGGCACTGAGTTTGAAGGTAGGCCTTGAAATACATCCACAGGTACACCTCCAATTGACTCAAATTATGTCAGTTAGCCTATCAGAAGCTTCTAAAGCCATAACATCATTTTCTGGAATTTTCCAAGCTGTTTAAAGGCACAGTCAACTTAGTGCATGTAAACTTCTGACCCACTGGAATTGTGATACAGTGAATTATTTTTATAATTATTTAATTTTTTAAAATAAACTTAAATTTTATCCCATTTTCTCCCCAATTTTTCGTGGTATCCAATCGCTAGTAATTACTATCTTGTCTCATCGCTACAACTCCCGTACGGGCTCGGGAGAGACGAAGGTCGAAAGCCATGCGTCCTCCGAAGCACAACCCAACCAAGCCGCACTGCTTCTTAACACAGCGCGCCTCCAACCCGGAAGCCAGCCGCACCAATGTGTCGGAGGAA
>NW_019946578.1:6256-8096 GCF_002910315.2 Salvelinus sp. IW2-2015
TACCTCTACGGGGATGAGAAGAACAGAGGACAGACCGGACCGGTAGTTCCTCACTTTCCTAAGGGCACCAGAGAAAGGTAGGACAGACAGACCGGTAGTAACGGAGAGTTAGGAACAGTGATGGGGGATAGAAAACAGGAAGGGGGGGAACGCAAAACAGGAAGGGGGACAGAGAAAACAGGAAGGGGGGACAGAGAAACAGGAAGGGGGGGACAGAGAAACAGGAAGGGGGGGACAGAGACAGGAAGGGGGGACAGTGAAACAGGAAGGGGGGGCACAGAGAAACAGGAAGGGGGACAGAGAAACATCAGGAAAGGGGGGGGACAGAGAAACAGGAGGGGGGGACAGAGAAACCTGGCAGGGGGGGGACAGAGAAACAGGAAGGGGGGACAGAGAAACAGGCAGGGGGGGACAGAGAAACAGGAAGCGGCGGGACAAGCGGGGGACAGATGTGTAGTAGGACGTTCAGATACTGTGACGTCAGCAGGGGTCTTCGCCATATTCTGGTCCTCTATAGACACTGAACCAAAATATAAACACAACATGTAAAGTGTTGGTCCCATGTTTCATGAGCTGAAATAAAAGATCCCTGTAATGTTCCAGATACACAATACGCTCATTTTTCTCAAATTTTGTGCACAAATTGTTAGTGAGCATTTCTCCTTTGCCAAGATAATCCAAGATAATCCATCCACTTTACAGGTGTGGCATATCAAGAAGCTGATTAAACAGCATGATCATTACACAGGTGCACCTTGTGCTGGGGACAATAAAAGGCCACTCTAAAATGTGCAGTTTTGTCACACAACACAATGCCACAGATGTCTCATGTTTTGGCCTGCTGACTGCAGGAATGACCACCAAAGCTGTTGCCAGATAATTGAATGTTGATTTCTCTAAAATAAGCCGCTTCCAACGTTGTTTTAGAGGATTTGGCAGTACATCCAACCGGCCTCACAACCGCAGGCCACGTGTATGGCGTCGTGTGGGCGAGCGGTTTGATGATGTCAACGTTGTGAACAGAGTGCCCCATAGTGACGGTGGGGTTATGGTATGGGCAGGCATAAGCTACAGACAACGAACACAGTTGCATTTTATCAATGGCCATTTGAATAGACAGAGACACTGTTACTAGATCATGAGGCCGGTTGTCGTKCCGTTCATCCGCCTCCATCACCTCATGTGTTCAGCATGATAATGCACAGCCCCATGTCGCAAGGATCTGTACACTATTCCTGGAAGCTGAAAATGTCCCAGTTCTCAAACTTAATCCACACTTGTCATCTATAGTTTGGAAGGGGGTCAACTCTTACAAGAGCAGCAAGTATATTTTTGGATTCAATAAGTCACTGTATTGTCAAATTGCATAGTGCTCTATTTTACCTAGTTTGAACTGTCTGATTTCTCAGTACTTGTGGCTGTCGTTGAGGACGTGGATTAGTTTCAGGCCTATTTGTGTAACAGTTTTGCTCATTTGTGGGCGCGTTGTATTGTTGGGGGTGTGTTCTTCACCTCTCTCAGGCAATCCGAAATCAGTGCTGGGAGATGTGCTCTTCACCTCTGATAGGCATTTAGTACTTCAGGGGCCCCAGTTTTTTCAGCGGCAGCTGTATTGTCAAGAAGCGGTGTTGTCGTCAAAACAAAGACGGTTCTGCTGAGTTGTTAGAGGAAGGCTCTCACTCGAGTATCTAGTTATTTACAGATTATCTCATTTTGCTCTCTTGTAGCTTTGGCAACTATGTGTTTGTTTTCTATACCTGTTCGCTCCTCTCCCTGTAGGTTATACAGACGCTCCCCCCCCCCCCCTTGGCTGCAACCCTTATATTTTAGTGTACCCTAC
>NW_019946578.1:14531-18847 GCF_002910315.2 Salvelinus sp. IW2-2015
TCTCCTTCGCCGCTTCTGACACCCAGGTGGCAACATGCATCTCTGCGTGCCTGGCACATCTCAGCTTGGATCTCGGCCCACCACCTCAAGCTCAACCTCGACAAAACGGAGCTGCTTTTCCTCTCCGGAAAGGCCTGCCCGCTCCAAGACCTCTCCATCACGGTTGACAACTCCACGGAGTCCCCCTCCCAGAGTGCAAAGAACCTTGGCGTGACTCTAGAAAACACCCTGCCTTTCTCTGCAAACATCAAAGAAGTGACTCCCTATTGCAGGCTCATGCTCTACGTCATCTCTAGAGAACAGGAAGTGGCGCAGGTCCTAATGCTCTATGACATCTGTAGAGAACAGGAAGTGGCTCAGGTCCTAATGCTCTATGACATCTGTAGAGAACAGGAAGCGGCTCAGGTCCTAATGTTCTACGACATCTGTAGAGAACAGGAAGTGGCGCAGGTCCTAATGCTCTACGACATCTGTAGAGAACAGGAAGCGGCGCAGATCCTAATACAGACACCAAAAAAATAACACGTTATCTTTTCCCGCTAGTACTTTCCTGGTAAATACTTTGTTGAGGGAAAATGTACTTGATACGATTGTGACATGTTGTTGACTCGCCTAGCTGTCTTAAAGTGAATGTACTAATTGTAAATCGCTCTGGATTAGAGYGTCTGCTTAATGACCAACATGTACAAATGTGACGCATGGGTTTTCCTGCATCAGGTATCCTAATGGTTATTGAGTGTAATCCAATTCACCACCACTAGATGTCTCTAGAGTCCCAGCATCTGCTTTCAGAGTGCAGCAGATCTAATGCATGCCTATGGGCCTGGCAGGACAACAAATCTGTCATAGTTTCTGGTCTCACTGCACCAAACAAGATGAGCCAACCATCCCAGCTACAGCAGAACCACGTGTTTTACAATTAGTTACAAGGCTCAATGTCTGCATAATTAATACTCCTAATTTCTCCAGGTTTCCTTTAATCTCTTTAGGTGTGAGATTGGTTGTTAGAAGGTTGGTCAAGGACATGACAGAGGACTGGCTGGCTGGTTGGCTGGCTGGTTGGCTGGCTGGCTGGCTGGTTGGCTGGCTGGTTGGCTGGCTGGCGGTTGCTGGTTGCTGGCTGGTTGGCTGGTGTTGGTTGGTTGGCTGTTGGCTGGTTGGCTGGCTGTTGGTTGGCTGGTTGGCTGGTTTGGCTGGCTGGCTGGCTGGCTGGTTGGCTGGCTGGCTGGCTGGCTGGTTGGCTGGCTGGCTGGCTGGTTGGCAGGCTGGCTGGCTGGCTGGCTGGCTGGCTGGCTGGTTGTTGGCTGGTTGGCTGGTTGGCTGGCTGGCTGCTGGCTGGTTGCTGGTTGGCTGGTTGGCTGGCTGGCTGGCTGGCTGGTTGGCTGGCTGGTTGGCTGCAGGCTGGCTGGTTGGCAGGCTGGCTGGCTGGCTGGTTGGCAGGCTGGTGGAGGTTGGCGGCTGGCTGGTTGGAGGCTGGCTGGCTGCTGGCTGGCTGGCTGGCTGGCTGGCTGCGGCTGGCTGGCTGGCTGGCTGGCTGGCTGTTGGCTGGCTGGCTGGTTGGCTGGCTGGCTGGCTGGTTAGCAGGTTGCTGGCTGGCTTTGGTTGGCTGGCTGGTTGGCTGTTGGCTGGTTGGCAGGCTGGCTGGCTGGTTGGCAGGCTGGCTGGCTGGCTGGCTGGCTGGCTGGCTGGTTAGCAGGTTGGCTGGCTGGCTGGTTGGTTGGCTGGCTGGCTGGTTGGTGGTTGGCTGGCTGGCTGGCTGGCTGGTTAGCAGGTGCTGGTTGGCTGGTGGTTGGCTGGGTGTTGGCAGGCTGGCTGGCTGGCTGGCTGGTTAGCAGGTTGGCTGGCTGGCTGGCTGGTGGTGGCTGCGGCTGGCTGGCTGGCTGTGGCTGGCTGGCTACGGTACATTGTAACATAATCCTCCCTGTTGTCCGCCACCCCTTAGTTCCAGCGTGAACATAAACCCCGTCCTGCTTGATATCAGAGACGGCTCACATGGCAGGAGCAGACACACAATATAACTATCCTTGTACACCTCAGCTCACACTGATGGACAGGTGTCATTCAGTCGCGTTATAATCACCGGGTCGTTTAGTCTGAGCACGTTGAAAATCAGATTGGAACATGCAGATTCTATTGAATATGAGCTTATTTTCCATCATGAATATAATCCGTACAGCATAATGACTGATCCGTACAGCATAATGACTGATCCATAACAGCATAATGACTGATCCATACAGCATAAATGACTGATCCATACAGCATAATGACTGATCCATACAGCATAATGACTGCATACGCATAATGCTATCATACGCATAATGACTGAATCCATACAGCATATACGATCCATACAGCATAATGACTGATCCAGCAGCATATGACTGACCGTACAGCATAATGACTGATCCATACAGCGATAAATGACTGATCATAACAGCATAATGACTGATCCATACAGCATAATGAACTGATCCATACAGATAATGCTATCCATACAGCATAATGACTGATCCATATAAGGACACCATAAGTGACTGATCCATACAGCATAATGACTGATCCATACAGCATAATGACTGATCCATACAGCATAATGACTGATCCATACAGCATAATGACTGATCCAGCAGCATAATGACTGATCCGTACAGCATAATGACTGATCCGTAACAGCATAATGACTGATCCATACAGCATAATGACTGATCCGTACAGCATAATGGACTGATCCCATACAGCATAATGACTGATCCGTAAGTATAATGACTGATCCATACAGCATAATGACTATTCCATACAGCAATAATGACTGATCCATACAGCAATAATGACTGTTACTGTTGACTGGATCCATACAGCATAATGACTGATCAATACAGCATAATGACTGTTACTGTTGACTGATTCATACGCATTATATCACCAGCAGACTGTTACTGTTGACTGATCCATACAGCATATATCCACCTGCAGACTGTTACTGTTAGCTGATTCATACAGCATAATGACTGTCCATACAGCAATGACTGTTACTGTTGACTGATCCATACAGCATTATATCCACCAGCAGACTGTTACTGTTGACGATCCATACAGATATGACTGATCCCTACAGCATAATGACTGTTACTGTTGACTATTCATACAGCATTATATCCACCAGCAGACTGTTACTGTTGACTGATCCATACAGCATTATTATCCACCTGCAGACTGTTACTGTTGACTGATCCATACAGCATAATGACTGATCCATACAGCATAATGACTGTTACTGTTGACTGATCCATACAGCATTATATCCACAGCAGACTGTTACTGTTGACTGATCCATACAGCATTAAATCACACCAGCAGACTGTTACTGTTGACTGATCCATACAGCATATAATCCACCAGCAGACTGCTACTGTTGACTGACCATACAGCATTATATCCACCAGCAGACTGTTACTGTTGACTGATCCATACAGCATTATATCCACCAGCAGACTGTTACTGTTGACTGATCCATACAGCATTATATCCACCTGCAGACTGTTACTGTTGACTGATCCATACAGCATAAATACCACCATCAGCCGTTACTGTTGACTGATAAAACAGCATAATATCCACCTCAGCCTGTTACTGTTGACTGATCAAAACAGCATTATATCCACCAGCAGACTGTTACTGTTGACTGATCCATACAGCATTATACCACCGCAGACTGTTACTGTTGACTGATCCATACAGCATTATATCCACCAGCAGACTGTTTACTGTTGACTGATCCATACAGCATTATATCCACCATCAAGAAGTTACTGTTGACTGATCCATACACATTATATCCACCAGCAACTGTACTGTTGACTGATCCATACAGCATATATCCACCAGCAGACTGTTACTGTTGACTGATCCAATACAGCATTATATCCATCCTGCAGACTGTTACTGTTGACTGATCCATACAGCATTATATCCACCTGCAGACTGTACTGTTACTGATCATAAGCATTATATCCACAGCAGACTGTTACTGTTGACTGATACATACAGCATTATATCCCACCATCAGACTGTTACTGTTGACTGATCCATACAGCATTATATCCACCAGCAGACTGTTACTGTTGACTGATACATACAGCGGAGCATAGCAACTAACCCTGGGCCGTTGTTGTTGCCTCTTCTCGTTGTGGTGGTGTCTGTTGTTGTTGTAGTGGTGTGTCTGTGTTGTGTAGCGGGTGTGTCTGTTATTGTTGTAGCTGTGTGTCTGTATTGTTGTAGCTGTGTGTCTGTTATTGTTGTAGCTATGTGCTCTG
>NW_019946578.1:18872-35728 GCF_002910315.2 Salvelinus sp. IW2-2015
ACGAGAGATCTGTTGACTGATCCATACAGCGCATAATGACTGATCCATACAGCATAATGATCGAGATCATGATACATATGCATAATGACTGATCAATACAGATATGACTGACCCATGACAGAATAATGATGTAACCATACTGCATAATGAACTGATCCATACAGTCATAAGGATCGGATCCATAAGCATAATGACTGATGCCATACAGCATAAATGACGCGATCTCATACAGCATAATGACTGATCAGTACAGCATAATGACTGATCCATACAGCATAATGACTGATCCTACAGCATAATGATGTATCCGTACAGTACATAAATGACTGATTCCATACAGGCATAATGACTGATCCATACAGCATAATGACTGATCCATTACAGCATAATGACTTAGCATAATGTACATCATAAATGACTGATCATAACAGCATAATGACTGATCCATACAGCAATATGACTAGATACCTACAGCATAATGACTGATCCATACAGCATAATACTGACTGATCGTACAGCATAATGACTGATCCATACAGCATAATGATGATCCTAACTGAGACTAATGATTGATCCATACAGCATAATCTGACTGTACTCCATACAGCATAATGAACTGATCTCCATACAAGCATATGACTCAATCCATACAGCATAATGACTGTTACTGTTGACTGATCCATACAGCAATTACTATCCACCAGCAAGACTGTTACTGTTACATGATCCATACAGCATTAATCCACGCAGCAGACTGTTTACTGTTGACTGATCAACATATCAGCATTATATCCACCAGCAGACTGTTACTGTTGATTGATCCATACAGCATTATGATCCATCACAGCAGACTGTACTGTTGCATGACCATACAGCATTATATCCACCAGGCAGACTGTTACTCGTTGACTGATCCATACAGCAATTATATCCACCAGCAGAGATGTTACTGTGACATCCAAAATTAAATCCACAGCAGACTCGTCTGTAGCAGCATAATACACCATCTATATCCACAGCAGACTGTATGTTGACTGATCATACCAGCATTTATCCACCAGCAGACTGTTACTGTTGATCTGATACATACAGCATTATATCCACCATGCAGACTGTTACTGTTGACTGATCATACAGCATTATATCCACACGCAGACTTTACTGTTGACTGATCCATACAGCATATATCCACAACAGACTGTTACTGTTGACTGATCATACAGAATTATATCCACCAGCAGACTGTTCTGTTGATGACTCATACAGGCATTATATCCACCAGCAGACTGTACTTTGACTGATCCAACAGCATTATATCCACCAGCAGACTGTTACTGTTGACTGATCCATACAGCATTATATCACCAGCAGACTGTTACTGTTGACTGATACATACAGCATTATAACCACAGCAATCTGTACTGTTGACTGATCATACAGCATTATATCCACCAGCAGACTGTTACTGTTGACTGATCATACAGCATATATCCACCGCAGACTGTACTGTTGACTGATCCATACAGCATTACATCCACCATCAGACTGTTACTGTTGACTGATCCATACAGCATATATCCACCGAGCAGACTGTACTGTTGACTGATCCATTACAGCATTATATCCACACAGCAGACTGTTACTGTTGACTGATCATACAGCATTATATCCACCAGCGACTGTCTGTTGACTGACCAATACAGCATTATATCCACAGCAGACTGTTCTGTGACTGATACAACACGTATCACGACAACTGTTATCTACTACTCAGCTTAAAGCAGGACTGTCCTGTTGACTGGATTCACATACAGCATTATAGATCCACCAGCAGGACTGTACGTGTGACTGACTACTACAGATTAATCCACCATAGCATCTGTTATGTTGGACGTGATTCAAGAACAGCTTAATATCCACCATGCAGGCCTGGTACTAGTTGACTGACAATAACAGCATTATAATCTCACCAGCGAGACTGTTCTACTGTTACTGATCCATACAGCATTATATCACAGCAAGACATGGTACTTGTTGACGATCCATAAACAGCATTAATATCTCACCAGAGTACGTGTTACTGGTTGACTGATTCCGCATTACAGCATTATATCCACCTATCAGAACTGTTACTTGTTGGACTGATCCATACAGCATTATTCACGGACTTTCGTGACTTGATCATTACAGCATTATATCCACCAGCAGACTGTTACTGTTGACTGATACATAAGCAATTATATCCACCTGCGACTGTTACTGTTGACTGATCCATACAGCATCTATATCCACCTGCAGACTTACTGTTGACTCAATACGCATTATATCCACCAGCAGGACTGTTACTCGTTGGACTGGATACATAAGCATTATATCCACCAGCAGACTGTGTAACTGTTGATGAACATACAATCGCATATATATCACCAGCAGACTGGTACTGGTTGCTGATTCCCAGATAACAGTGGAGAATATTAGCGACTATACGCCTTCGGCCATTGTGTTTGGCCCTCTTCTCTAGCTGCGGCGTGTCTGTCTGTTGTTTAGCCCGTGTTCTCTGTGTGTGGTCCTGTTAATTGTTTTTTAATGCTGTGTGTCTGTGTAATTGTTTTGTAGGCTGTGTGTCCTGTGGTGGTGTCTGTTATTTTCGTACTGTACGCTGTGTGTTCTCTGGAGTGGTCTGTTTACTTGTTGTACTGTGTAGTCTCTGTGGTGTGTCTGTTAATTGTTGTAGGTGTGTCTCTGTGGTGTGTTGTGTATTGTTGTCTGCTGTGTGTCCCTGTTATTGTGTTGTAGCTGTGTGTTTGTTAGTTGGTTGTAGCTGTGTGTCTGTATGTGTAGCTGTGTGTCTGTTTTATTGTTGTATGCGGTGCTGTCTGTGTATTGGGTTGTAGCTGTGTGTCTCTGTGGTGTGTCTGTTATTGTTGTTAAGCTGGTGTCTGTTATGTGGTAGCGGTGTGTCTGTTAATTTGTTTTGTAGCTGTGTGTCTCTGTGGTGTGTCTGTTGATTTGTGTAGCTGTGTGGCTCTGTTTATTGCGTTTGTAGCTGTGTGTCTTGTGGTGTGTACTGTTCTTGTTGTAGTCGTTTGTCTGTTATTGTTGATAAGCTGGTGTCTTCTGTGGTGTGGTCCTGTTATTGTTGTTAAGCGGTGTTTTATGTGTTGTAGCGGGTCGAGTCTGTTATTGTGTAGCGGCGTGTCTCTTGATGGTGTGTCTAGTAGGAGGAGAAACAGAGGAGAGGAGGAAGCAGTATGGGGGAGGCCGGAGGAGGAGGAGCAGCTTATGGGTGAGAGGAGCGAAGGAGAGAAGCAGTTAAGGTGAGGAGGAGGAAGTGAGGAAGCAGTAATGGGGAGAGAGAAGAGGAGGGAGCAGGAGGAAGCAGTATGGTGAGAGGAGAGGAGAGGAAGCAGTAAATGGGGGGGTAGAAGGAAGAACAGTATTGGGAGAGGGAGTGAGGAGGAAGCAGTATGGGGAGAGCGAGAGGAGGATACGCAGTATGGGGAGAAGGAGGAGGAGGTAGGAGGACAAGGCCAGTAATGGGTAAATGGAGCGAGGATGAAAGGCAGTATGGAGAGGAGAGAGGAGGGAGGAAAGCAGTATGGGGAGGGAGAGTGAGAGGAGAAGCAGGTAGGGGAGGGGAGAGGAGGAGGAGAAGGGGGAGGAGGCAGGAGAGGAAGCAGTATGGGGAGAGGAGGAGGAGGAGAGAGCGAAGGTATACTGGTAGGAAGGAAGTAGGAGGAGGAAGCAGTATGGCGGGAGAGAGGGAGAGGGAGGAAGGAGTAAAGTAGGTGAGAGGAGGAGGGGAGAGAGCGAGAGGGAGAAGGAGGAGTCGTTGGGAGAGAGGCAGGAGGAGGAGGAGAAGCAAGTATGGAAGAGGAGTGAGCAGGCAGGAGGAGACGAGAGGGAGAGGAGAAACGAGGCCAAGTAAGAGGAAGAGAGGGGGAGGAGGGAAGGGACAAATAATGGGGAGAGGAGGGAGGAGGAAGCAGTATGGTGAGAGAAGGAGGTGCAAGAGGAAGCATATTATGTCGGAGAGGAGGAGGAGAGGAAGGAGGAAGGAGGAAGCAGCTAGGGCGGAGAGGAGGAGGAGGACGGAGAAGCAGTAATGGGAGGAGTAGAGAGGAGGAAGCAGTATGGGAGAGGAGAGCGAGGCAGGATAGGCAGAGGAGGGAAGAGTATGGAGGCAAAGGAGGAAGCAGTATGGGGGAGAGGAGAGGAGGAGAGAGCAGTATTGGGAGAGAGGAGAGAAGATGCAGTATGGGGAGAGGAGAAGAGAAGGAAATGCAGTACTGAGTGGGGGAGGAGAGGAGAGAGATAATGGGGAGAGGGGAGGAGGAGGAAGATGGGGAGAGTCGGAGGAGGAGGAGAAGTCAGTATGGAGAGCAGGAGGAGAGAGCATGGAGGGAGAGGAGAAAGGTAGGAAGAGTGAATGGGAGAGGGAGGAGGAAGCTATCCGGGGACGAGGAGAGAGAGAGGAGGAAGATATGGGAAATGAGGAGAGGAGGAAGGCAGGAGGAAGCAAGTATGGAGCAGAGGAGAGGCAGGAGGAGGACGCTATCGTGAGATGAGGAGGAGAGGAGAATTAGGAGGAGTATGGCGGAGGAAGGAGAGGCAGGAGGAAGTGGGAGAAGGTAGGGGAGAGGAGGAGGAGGAAAGCAGTATGGTGCGAGAAGGAGGCAGCGCGGAGGAGACGGAAAGGCAGGTACAAACAGAGAAACATAAGTGAGGGGGAAGAGGAGCGGGAGTAAAGGAAGGGTTCGTCGGTGGTATAACTCCCCTGAGACCTGGCATGAAATTGTAGCGTTAATTGAAAGGCCAAGGTGACATATCGCATCATGACTGCAGAATAGAACATAGGGACGGCTGCGGGGGTTAACGCTCCAGCTAGGGGGTGGAGAGGGGACGGGGAGATGACGAGAGAGTGAGGGAGGGCTGTGATGGGGGAGCAAGGGGATATAGTGGGAGAGAGGAGTGGATGAGGGGGTCTCTCCCTCCCTCTCTCTCCCTCCTCTCCTTCTGCTTTGAAGACACAACAGGATGGAGGCCTCACTGCAACACTCCTCTCTGTCGCTCCAGGACAATCACATCACAAACAGATGGCAGTCAGCTCGCTCCCTGGGAGGCTATATGATGAAAGGGTGTGTGTGTGTGTGTGGATATATATTTATGTGCTGGTATGAACAAGGGTAAAGGTATTACAAAGGCAACATATTCTTTACAACTAAAGTTTTGAAGTATAATAACGTGTCGATCAGGCCCCATTTAAATCCAGGCTAAATGGGTCTAAAACCACCATGATTGATCAATATCCTCATTACTAAGACATATGACTAGAGTATAGAATGGGTCCAACACCATGATTGATCAGTATCCTCATTACTAAGACATATGACTTGAGTATAGAATGAGTCCAACACCATGATTGATCAATATCCTCATTACTAAGACATATGACTAGAGTATAGAATGAGTCCAACACCATGATTGATCAGTATCCTCATTATTAAGACATATGACTAGAGTATAGAATGAGGTCAACAACATGAGATTTGATGCCATCTAGACCTCTTCCACTAGAGCCAGAAGGTGTCTCATCAACATGTTTTCTCTCTAGTAGCTCAGACACACAGATAAATGTTAAACTATTCTATCTGCAGCCATGTTGATCTCAGTGGAGGAGCTATACCCCATTTCAGACTGTCTGAATCCCACAGCCTCAAGCCTCACCATGGGATCGCCTTGTTGACCTTTCAGTCGTCGTTGTTCCCTGAATAACTAACCAAGCACACAGACACAGAAGTCTCTAGGCAGCCCAGGGGGAATTTACCATCTGTAACCAGCTTCCTAGTTCTACGCCAGGGGGCCTGAGACGAGGGCTGTCTCTCAGACACAGAGGATTTCAGAGGAGAGTCAGGCAACCAGCCCAATACCCGCATCTCTCACTCCTCGTTGAGGACCGGTGATTTTGAAGAAGGTTTGTGAGGGTATAGACGCTTTACTCACTTTGTTTTGAAGGTCATCCTCAAAGTCAGGGAGAGGAGCTCTGATGATACGGAAGGAGAAAACATTTGGTGATCATCAAAATACAATACTCAGCTAGAAATGAATATTTGGTGACCATTGTACCGCTACATATCAATATTAAAGACCGTTTTGACAAAGGGGTGTTACCTTTTGCGTGGGTTATGTTTCTGATAGGTCTGGTTGATGTGGCCGTTGCTCTGTGGACCCTCTGTTTTCCCAGCTGGAGGGGTGTTGTCTGGGAGGATCCGGGCCAGGGCATCGTATGACGGTAGACTGGGACCGTCGGGGAGGATCCGGGCCAGGGCATCGTATGACGGTAGACTGGGACCGTCGGGGAGGATCCGGGCCAGGGCATCGTATGACGGTAGACTGGGACCGTCTGGGAGGATCCGGGCCAGGGCATCGTGTGACGGTAGACTGGGACCGTCTGGGAGGATCCGGGCCAGGGCATCGTGTGACGGTAGACTGGGACCATCCTTCTGGGGAAAGAAAGAAAGAAAATCACGTTGGTCTGAACTTGAACCATCTACAACCTTCAGAAACTATTCCTACCCTTTTCCATTTGTATCATTCATTCAGTGAGGAGAAAGAGTGATGCATGAGCGCCTGGCTGGGTACTTAAAAATTCTGACAACTGAGCAGTGTAAAATACAAACATTTAGGAGAAGTTGGGGAAGGAGCAGGACATAATTAAAAAAGATATATTAAAAAATGTACTAAATTTAAAAGTCAGTGGCTGTTGGTGCTAAATATTTTTCTCACACAATTACACACAATACCCCATAATGACAAGGTGAAAACATGTTTTTATAAATGTTTGCAAATTTATTGAAAATRAAATACARAAATATCTAATTTACGTAAGTATTCACAGCCYTGAGTCAATACATGTTAGAATCACSTTTAACAGTGATTACAGCGGTGAGGCTTTCTGGGTAATTMTCTAAGAGCTTAACACACCTGGATTGTACAATATTTGCCCAMTATTCTTTTCAAAATTCTTCRAGCTCTGTCAAATTGGTTGTTGATCATTGCTAGACAGCCATTTTCAWGTCKTRCCATAGAATTTCAAGCCGATTTAACTCAAAACTGTAACTAGGTCAYTCAGGAACATTCAATGTTSTCTTGGTAAGCAACTCCGTTCTACATTTGGCCTTGTGTTTTATGTTATTATCCTGTTGAAATGGGGAATTCAACTCCCAGTGTCTGGTGGAAAGCCAACTGAACCAGGTTTTCCTCTAGGTATTTTGCCTGTGCTTAGCTCTATCCCGTTTCTTTTTATCCAAAAAAAAACTCCCTAGTCCTTGCAGATGACAAGCATGCCCATAACATGATGCAGCCACCACCATGATAGAAAAATATTAAGAGTGGTACTCAGTTATGTGCTGTGTTGGATTTGCCCCAAACATAACGCTTTGTATTCAGGATATAAAGTTAATCTCTTTGCCATGTTTTTGCAGTTTTACTTTAGTGCGTTACTGCAAACAGGATGAATGTTTTGGAATATTTTTATTCTGTACAGGCTTCCTTCTTTTCACTGTGTCATGTTGTTGATCCATCCTCAGTTTTCTCCTATCACAGCCATTAAACTCTGTAACTGTTTCAAAGTCACCATTGGTATAAAGGGGTCCTATGTGTGGCTGGTGTCAAGAGTCAGGCACAGGGCAGCAGATATGAGTAATCAACGTATTTACTCAAAATGTCAAATATACAAAGTAACAAATACACGCACACCATGACAGACCGAAAATACAACAAACGATCACTCACAAAAACCCATAGGGGAACAGAGAGTTAAATAATGAAACAGTAATTGTGGGATTGAAATCAGGTGTGATTTCAAGACAAAACAAATGGAAAATGACAAAGACAAAACAAATGGAAAATGAAAAGTGGATCGGCGGTGACTAGAAAGCCGGTGACGTCGACTGCCGAACGCCCCCCCGAACAAGGAGAGGGACCGACTTTGGTGGAAGTCGTGACAATTGGCTTCATGGTGAAATCTCTGAGAGGTTTCCTTCCTTTCCTTTCCTTTCCTTTCCTTTCCTTTCCTTTCCTTTCCTTTCCTTCCTCTCCGGCAACTTGTTAAGCACATTTTTACTCCTGAACTTATTTAGGCTTGCCATAACAAAAGGAGTTGACTCAAAACATTTCAGCTTTTCATTTTGAATGAATTTGTCGAAATTTCGAAAAACATAATTCCACTTTGAAATGGGGTATGGTGTGTAGGCCAATGAGAAAACAAATCTAAATTGAATCCATTTGAAATTCAGGCTTTAACACAACAAAATGCAGGAAAWAAATAGTTCTGAAGGCACTACATCTATCTAAAAACGTGAACTCTTTCACATGCTTGGAATAATAGAAAAGAAAAATAATAAATACTAATCCCGAAAGGAAATTGGTTTGTCAATCAGCGCATCCACAATGTTATTAAAAAGAAGCAAAATACCATTTCCCACCAGGCATAACTCTGAATATGTTAAAAGATAGTCAACAGTACGTCAGTAAGCCTAAAACAAATCAGTACTATGTACAGCCACAGTTCTGTTAAAAACTGTGGCATATTTAGGAGGACAAAACAAGCCATTATCACAGAAACTCATCAGCTCTACTCTCTATACAGTACTCACAGTGCTGGGGCATGGCCTGTAATACCTCTTCATCTTGTCAGGGTAGATTCTGTTACATCACTATGGTAAATCCAAGCCACTCTGGTGCGCTAACCAGCTAATGTTCAACCACTCTACCGTATGTAATGCATGTGCCTCTAATTCACTGTGTACGTACAAGTGCTAATGGTTACCAGGGTTATATAAACTCACAGTAGAGATATGACAAGAGTATTACCATGGAATTACCTAGCTACTTGCCCATCCCTCATAAACAAATACCACCCTAGTGTTGACCTAAAGCTGTCAGGAAACCTTCACAGCAGACAAAGAGACCTCCTACCTTGTTCTTCACTGGAGCAGGGATGCAGCACACATCTCAATCATTATCGCCACAACTAGCACCTCACTGATAGAACCTAGCACCTCACTGATAGAACCTAGCACCTCACTGATAGAACCTAGCACCTCACTGATAGAACCTAGCACCTCACTGATAGAACATAGCACCTCACTGATAGAACCTAGCACATCACTGTAAACCTACACAATCATCTAATAAACCTCAGCACCTCACTATAAACCTACATCATCATGATAGATACACATCAGATATAACCTAGCAATCACTGGTTGAAACCTAGCACCTCACGTGAATACAACCGTAACCTAGCACATCACTGATACCGAGCACCCTGAACCCAGCCACATTCACGATAGACTAGCTCATATAACCTGACCTCACTTAGAACTAACCTAGCACATCACTGATAGAACCTGCACCTCACTGATAGAACCTAGCACTCACTGATAGAACCTAGCACATTCACTGTAGAACCTAGCACATCACTGATAGAACCTAGCACCTCACTGATAGAACCTAGCACCTTCACTGATAAAACCAGCACCTCACTGAGTATAGAACCTGAGCAACCTCACTGATAGAACCTAGCACCTCACTGATAGAACCTAGCACCATCACAATGATAGAACCTAGCACCTCACTATAAACCTAGCCCTTCACTGGATATACCTAGACACATCACTAGTAGAAACTAGCACATCACTGATATAACCTATCACTCACTGATAGAAACTAGCACCTCACTGATAGAAACCTAGCACATCACTGGTAAACCTAGCACCTCACTGGTAGAACCTAGCGCACATCACTGTCGAACCATCACATCACTGTGAACCCTAGCACATCACTGTAGAACCTGCACCTCACTGGTAGAACCTAGCACATCACTGATAGAACCTAGCACATCACTGTAGAACTAGCACCTCAATCTGTAAACCTAGCACCTCACGATAGAAACCTAGCAATCACATAGAACTAGCACATCACTGATAAACCTAGCACCATCACGTAGAACCTAGCATACTGTAGCACAATCCTATGATAAAACCTAGCACCTCACTGGTAAGAACCTAGCACATCACTGTAACTAGCACCTCACATGTAGAACCTAGCACATCACTGGTAAAACCTAGCACCTCACAGATTAGAACTAGCACCTCACTAGATCACTAGAACCTAGCACCTCACTGATAGAACCTAGACATCACTGGTAGAACTAGCACTCACTGTAAACCTACACCTCACAGTAGAACCTAGCACATCACTGAACCTAGCACTACAGTAAACCTAGACATCACTGAGTAGAACCTAGCACATCACTGTGCTAGCACATCACAAATACCACATCACTGTAGAACCTAAGCACATCACTGTAGAACCACACATCACAGTGAAGCTAGCACATCACAACGTATGAACCTAGCACATGATAGAGGATAAGAAATCTCTTGTCTCTATCTACCAGGAGATCACCCCATATCCTTTACCACAACCACAAGCTCCCATACCAACTCTTCAGCATGAAACAGATCCTAGAGCCCTAACTGCCAGGCAATCAAATATTAATTCAATATTCAAATCAAATCCCATGTTATTTCACATTACACATGCGTTACAGATGTTAATGCAGTGAGCGAAAGCTTGCTTTAGTTCCGACAATGCATTAATAACCACGAAGTAATCTAACCTAACAATTTCACAACAACTACCTAAGAACACAACAAATTAAAAAGGGTGAATAAGAATATGTACATATAAAAAATTGGATAGCGATTGCCGACGCATAGCAAATGAGTAGATATGTATGAGTACAGCTATATACAGTGGGAGAACAAGATTTGATTACACTGCGATTAGCAGTCTTTCCTACTTACAAAGCATTGTAAGGTGTATTTTTCATAGGTACACTTCAACTGTAAGAGACGATACTAAAACAAAATCCCAAATCAACATGTATATTTTAAAGTAATTAATTAGCATTTTATTGCATGACATAAGTATTTGATACATCAGAAAAGCAGAGAAACTTAAATTTCGTACAGAATCTTGTTTGCAATTACAGAGATCATACGTTTCCTGTAGTGCTTGACCAGTTTGCACACACTCAGCAGATTAATTGCCCACTCCTCCATACAACCTTCCCAGACCTTCAGTTCGGCTGTCGCGGGCAATACGGACTTTCAGCTCCCTCCAAAATTTCTATTGGGTCAGTCTGGAGACTGGCTAGGCACTCCAGGACCTTGAGATATTCTCAGGAGCATCCTTAGTGCCCTGGCATGTGTGTTCGGTCCTGTCATGCTGGAAGACCCAGCCACGAACCCAATCATCAATGCTCTTACTGAGGCAAGGAGTGGGCTAAATCTCGCAATAACATGCCCCATCCAATCCTTCCCTCAATACCGGTGATTCTTCCGTCCCCTTTGCAAAAAGCATCCCAAATAATGATTCCACCTCCATGCTTCACTGGGATGTCGTTCTGGGTTGTACTCATCCTTCTTCTTCCTCCAAACACGGCGAGTGGGGTTAGACCAAAAAGCTCTATATTTTGAATCATCAGACCACATACCTTCCCCATCTCCTCTGGATCATCCAGATGTCATTGGCAACTTCAGCGGCCTGACATGCCACCTCTTGACCAGGACCTTGTGGGCCTGCAGGGATTATAATCCATGCGCGTAGTGTTACTAATGGTTTTCTTTGAGACTTGTGTCCAGCTCTCTTCAGGTCATGACCAGGTCCTTGCCGTTTGTATTCTGCTGATCCCTCCACCCTTCCTCATGATCATTGATCCCCACGAAGTTATATCTTGCATGGACCCCAGACGAGTTGATTGACCATCATCTTGAACTTCTCTATTTCTTCTATTCAATTAATTCGCCAACAGCTGTTGCCTTCTCACCAAGCTGCTGGCCTATGTCCGTTAGCCATCCCAGCCTTTGCAGGTCTACATTTTTCCCTGATCCTTACCACACTCTCGGGTCTTGCCATTTGGAAGTTGAAGTCTGTTTGATGAGTCTGTGACAGTGTCTTTATACAGGTAACGAGTTCAAACAGTGCAAGTTAATACAGGTAATGATGGGAGAACAAGCCTTCTTAAAGAAAAAACTAACAGTCTGTAGAGCCGAATTCTTACTGTGGTAGTGATCAAAATTATTCAGCAATAAAATGCAAATGAATTACTTAAAAGTCAGTTACAATGTGATTTGCTGATTTTTTTTCATTCCGTCTCTCAGTTAAGTACCTATGATAAAATACAGAACCTCTACATGCTTTTGTAAGTAGAAAACCTCCAAAACGCAGTTATCAAATACTGTTCTCCCATTACATATGAGATGAGAATTAGGTATTAACATTTATAATCGCATTGTTAAAGTCGACTAGTGATACATTATTTCATCAATTATTTATTGTTTAACATGGCTAGAGATTGAGTCAGGTATGTGGCGCAGTCACTCAATGTAGGGAAGGCTGTTTTAACAGATCCGATGTCCTGAGATAAAGCTGTTTTTCAGTCTCTCTGTCCCATGCTTTGATGCACCTTACTACCTCGCCTTTCTGGATCGATTAGCCGGGTGAATAGCAGTGCTCGAGTGGTTGATGTCCTTGATGATCTTTTGGCCCTTTCCTGATGACTCCGTGCTTAGGTGACCTGAGGGCAGGTAGTTTGTCCCGTTATCGTTGTCAGACCTCACTACCCTCTGATGAAGCTTACGTTATGGGCGTATACAGCCCGCAGGATGCTCTCATCGTGCATCTGTAAAAGTTGAGTGTTTTCGCGTGACAGAGGTCTGCACAACGCATCACGGGACAAACTACCTGCCCTCCAATGACACCTACACCACCCGATTCTCTCAAACCAGCTTCATGGGAATGCTTTTCCAACAGTCTTGAAGGATCCCCACAAATTGCTGAGCATGTGAATGCTTTTCCATCAACTGCCGTCTAGGCAGGGCAATAGACAGTCAAGCAGCAGCGCTCAGGTCAGGCAGAGATGTAGTACGGCCAAGCTCAGTCAGACATGCACAGGCGTCAAAACCAGGAGGACGAGAAAAAGAGAGACTGGGGAAAGCAGAACTAACAAAATGTCAACAGACAAACAGAGACACAGTATAATACCCAGGATAAGTGGGAAGAGGCGACACCTGGGAGGGGGTTGGAACAACTTAAAACAGTGAAAAAAGATTAGTGTACATTTTGATTTTTTTAACACTTTTTTGATACATCATTCCATATTTTTTATTCATTCTCACTATTATTCTACAATGTAGAAAAACCCTTGAATGAGTAGGTGTCCAAACTTTTGACTTGGAACTCTACATATTACCTCAAATCAAAAAATAAAACAAACAAATTAAAAACTACCTCGTACCCCTGCACATTGACTCATTAGAACTTAGTCAGGGACAGACATAGCCAATCAGCTTATTACTGCTCTGGGCAGACAGCCAATCAGCTCATTACTGCTCTGGACAGACAGCCAATCAGCTCATTACTGCTCTGGGCAGACAGCCAATCAGCTCATTACTGCTCTGGACAGAGAGCCAATCAGCTTATTACTGCTCTGGGCAGACAGCCAATCAGCTCATTACTGCTCTGGACAGAGAGCCAATCAGCTCATTACTTCTCTAGGCAGACAGCCAATCAGCTCATTACTGTTCAGAGACAGAGAGCCAATCAGCTCATTACTTCTCTAGGCAGACAGCCAATCAGCTCATTACTGTTCAGAGACAGGAAGCCAACCAGTGAGGCCAAAGAACTTCAACGGAATGAGACGCTCAGTTAATGGAAAATGACAAAGATATTCCGGAGGGAAGGGGGGAGAGAGAGAGCGAGAGAGAGACTGAAAGAGACAGTAATGATTTGAAACCCTCTCTGTCCTTTCTTGACCCCCTGCAGTCAAACAAAATCTCCTCAAACCCAGAGCTCCATTCCTCTGAAATGACTTGTGCATATTAAACTTCTGAATGATTGGAGATGGGAATATCACTAGACTAAGAACAATGTTCCTTGTTGATTGCAGTACATTGTAGTGGGCCAAGTAAGCTCTGAGTTCCTCCTGCATTATCTAGCTGAGCTAGAGCTCGGTCCTCTGACTGTCATGGCAACGCAGCAGGGCATCATGCCACTACAGGGAGCCCTCTGCCCACCTCAACACTTGACCGTTGCGTGGTACTCTCTACATGCCACTGAATTACGCTGTGGCAGCGGCTCCAWTTCAGATGAATACGGGCCTTTCAAAAGGGATGAGAAAGAGAGAAACACTACCAACCAAAAACAGCTACAGACTCTTCTACTATTTCCCACTTTGATAACACAGCTACTACTTACAGGCATGTTTTAATGTCGTCTCGTCTTAATATTATTCATGTTTTCAAACATTTAGCCTGTAAATAAATCTCTCCTGTGAGGCTTTACATTTAAAAAAAAAAAAAGAGAGTCGATAGAGTATTAGCAATATTTAAAAAAAATAGTTTCCTTAAAACCTACTGCTTTTCATTTAAAAATGAATAATTCACTGATCCTCACAGCTTGTGCTCTGCTGAGAGAGGGGAGGGTGGTAGACCAAAGATGCACACAGAAGAAAGAAGAGGGGGATAATGGAGAGGGAAAGGAGGAGAGCTGGAGAGGGAGGAAGAGGCTGGAGAGAGAGAGAGACCAGAGGGGAGGAGAGATGGAGAGGAAGGGAGAGAGAAGAAGAGAGAGATGAGAGAGAAGAAGAGAGGAGAGAGAGAGAGAGAGAGAGAGAGAGAAAGAGAGAGAGAGAGAGAGGAGAGGAGAGGAGAGAGAGACGAGAGAGAGAGAGAGAGAGATGAGACGAGAGAGAGAGAGAGAGAGAGAGAAGTGGTCTGGTGGAAAGGAGCGAGAGACAGAGGAGAGGGAGGGAGAGACAGAGAGGGAGGGAGAGACAGAAGAGAGAGAGGGAGAGAGAGACGGAGAGGGAGGGAGAGACATGAGAGAGGAGGGAGAGACAGAGCGCAGGGAGGGAGAGACAGATAGTAGGGGAGAGAGAAGAGGGAGAGGAAAGAGAGGGTGAGAGAGAGAGAGAGGAGAGAGAGGGCAAGAGAGAGAGATGAGAGAGAGATGAGAGAGCAGAGAGAAAGAGAGACGAGAGAGAGAGAGAGAGAGAGAAGAGAGAGAGAGAGGAGAGAGAGAGAGAGAGAGAGAGAGAGGAGGAGGGAGGAGAGATGGAAGGGAGGAGAGACAGATTAGGCTAGGAGAGTAGGAGAGAGGGAGAGGGAGGGAGAGAGAGAGGGAGAGAGAGAGAGAGATGGAGGAGAGACAGGAGAGGGAGGGAGAGACAGATAGGTAGGGAGAGAGAGGAGAGGGAGGAGAGATAGAGAGAGGGAGAGAGAGAAGAGAGAGGGAGGGAGAGACAGAGAGGGAGAGGAGACAGATAGGTAGGAGAGCGAGAGAGGGAAGAGAGGGAGAGTCAGGAGAGCGAGAGAGGAGAAGGGAGGGGCGAGAGGAGAGGGAGGAGGGAGGGAGAGGGAGGAGGGAGGGGGAGGGGAGACAGAGCGAGATGGAGAGACAGAGAGGGGGAGAGAGGGAGGGGGGAGGGAGAGAGGGATGTGCTCTAAAAATCCCCTCTCTTTTCCAAAAGGACAAAAACCTGCCGTACTACACAAACACAGCTAACAGATCAACCTAATGCCACATTAGCATGCATGTGGATGTCCTACATCTGTGTGAAAAAAAACACAACTGAATGAATTATATAATAATCATATGTCTGTCCCAATGTGTGTCTAGAATGAGAATGAKCTGCTCCTGATAATCCCCCCAGAGTTAGTTTGTTTTAGTCGGAGATAGGAGGAGAATAAAATGTCACGGTAGGCATACGCTTCCCATGTTGCAGGTCCTCATAGACACCGGGTCATATTCATTAGGGCACACGGTAGCAGAAAGTCATCAACAGGAAACGAGAATGTATGTCTCTTTTCCGGACAAGTTCAGGTAGCCTCTACCTGTTTCAGTCTGTTTTCTTCTGTTTAATGAACGCCACCCAGATAGGGCTGTTACGGTGAACGTATTACTGCCACACCAGTGGTCACGARTCACGACCGCAGTCAAATTCCACGTGACCGTTTAGTCACGGTAACTAAGCTTAGTAGCCTACCAAACGTGCTAACGTGCTAACTGCCTGGTACTCAGCACTCTATTGTCCCTATAATCACTTTGACATCAATGCAAATGTAATGGAAAATCGAATCAAACACTTCATGAGAGCCCATCAGCTCATGTTGGGCAACATTTCTATAGGCTATGCAATTGCGGGAGAAAACAGAGTGATGGCCTCTAATAAAAAGAGGAGGATCCCAACAGCTTTCTATAGGCTAGGCCTACTATATTTACTTCTCAACTTTCCTAATATTAAGCACATTGCTTATATATTTACAACAGGAGTATAGCCTACCTGGCTGGCATGAAAATGAACCAAGGGAAAAGCGTCCTCCATTTCGCTATTTGAGTGCATAGATGACATGTATTTTTYCCCGCTGCCCCTGTTTCAAGACAGGTGCATGATAATGGTCTATTCTGAAATCAATACAAATTTCACACATATATTATTTAGTATGTAAAGATAGAGATGTAAATATAAGATTAAATAAAGAATAGTGTTATGGGTGACAATACTGGCCTATCACTTGTAAATGATGCCCAGTACAAGCCTTTCTTTGCATCCTTTTTCAAATCATAGTCGCACACCTCATGTAGCCTAGCCCATAGTCCTATATGTTTTAATAAGGTTAGTATCACACCTCATGTAGCCTAGCCCATAGTCCTATATGTTTTAATAAGGTTAGTACCACACCTCATGTAGCCTAGCCCATAGTCCTAGATGTTTTAATAAGGTT
>NW_019946579.1:0-10467 GCF_002910315.2 Salvelinus sp. IW2-2015
CGAGTTCAGACTGATTCAGTAGAAGGTCAGAGGGGGGTAGAGTTCAGACTGATTCAGTCGAAGGTCAGAGGGGGGGTAGAGTTCAGACTGATTCGTAGAAGGTCAGAGGGGGGGTAGAGTTCAGACTGATTCAGCGAAGGTCAGAGGGGGGTAGAGTTCGACTGATTCAGTAGAAGGTCAGAGGGGGGGTAGAGTTCAGACTGATTCAGTAGAAGGTCAGAGGGGGGGTAGAGTTCAGACTGATTCAGTCGAAGGTCAGAGTGGGGGTAGAGTTCAGACTGATTCAGTAGAAGGTCAGGGGCGGGTACAATACAATTCAGACTGATTCAGTAGAAAGTTAGCTTGTTAAAGGTGGTACCAATAGGATTTTTGTCATATTTTTGTATTGTATTTTCTGAAAATCAGTAATAGTGGAATGATGGTGTTTGACAGTATTACTTAACCGCCAGTGTTGTGATTGGCTGTAATATTTGGCTATTTATTTCTCCAATGCCGGAGCAGCATCTGTTGTCAAAATGAGAAAGCTGTTCTGACCTTGTGTTTGTGTCTAGTGGAAATCGCTGTAATCGCTGAAATCGCTGTAATTTCCTGGTTGCTAAAACTCTGAGAAAACAAGCACTGAATAGTGTATGGAATCATTGTACCATCTAAATTGCAGTGAAATACATTTTCAATAACAAAAAAATATCATTTTTACAGCCTTTTGAAGCTGGCGGACCAAAACAGAAAGTAAAAGCCTCAAGCGTGTGCAAGTAGAAATACTGGTGTTCAAAAGAGCAGAAAGTAAGAGCAGAAAGTAAATAAAAACAAAATGGGGATGAGGTAGGTAGATTGGGTGGGCTATGTACAGCTGCAGTGATCGTTTAGCTGCTCAGATAGCTGATGTTTAAAGTTAGTGAGGGAGATATAAGTCTCCATCCAGCTTCAGTGATTTTTGCAGTTCGTTCCAGTCATTGGCAGCAGAGAACTGGAAAGAAAGGCGGCCAAAGGAGGTGTTGGCTTTGGGGATGACCAGTGAGATATACCTGCTGGAGCGCGTGCTACGGGTGGGTGTTGTTTTTGTGACCAGTGAGCTGAGATAAGGCGGAGCTTTACCTAGCATAGACTTATAGATGACCTGGAGCCAGTGGGTCTTGCGTGACGAATATGTAGCGAGGGCCAGCCAACGAGAGCATACAGGTCGCAGTGGTGGGTAGTATATGGGGCTTTGGTGACAAAATGGATGGCACTGTGATAGTAAGAAAGTCAGTTTTACGAGGGTATGTTTGGCAGCGTGAGTGAAAGGAGGCTTTGTTGCGAAATAGGAAGCCGATTCTAGATTTCATTTTGGATTGGAGATGCTTAATATGAGTCTGGAAGGAGAGTTTACAGTCTAGCCAGATACCTAGGTACTTGTAGTTGTCCACATATTCTATGTCAGAACCGTCCAGAGTAGTGATGCTAGGTGAGTCTGCCGATAAGAATACGTTGATTGACAGAGTTGAAAGCCTTGGCCAGGTCAATGAAGACGGCTGCACAGTACTGTCTTTTATCGATGGCGGTTATGATGAAGTGCACCCGTGACCAGCTCGGAAACTGGATTGCACAGCGGAGAAGGTACGGTGGGATTCAAAATGGTCAGTGATCTGTTTGTTAACTTTGCTTTCGAAGAATTTAAAAAGGCAGGGCAGGATGGATATAGGTCTATAACAGTTTGGGTCTACAGTGTCTCCCTCTTTGAAGAGGGGGATGACTGCGGCAGCTTTCCAATCTTTAGGAATCTTGGGCGATACGAAAGAGAGGTTGAACAGACTAGTAATAGGGGTTGCAACAACGGCGGCGGATCATTTTAGAAAGAGAGGGTCCAGATTGTCTAGCACGGCTGATTTGTACGGGTCCAGGATTTGTAGCTCTTTCAGAACATCTGCTAACTAGATTTGGGTGAAGAAGAAGCTGGGGGGGCTTGGGCGAGTAGCTGTGGGGGGTGCAGTGCTGTTGACCGGGGAAGGGGTAGCCAGGAGGAAAGCATGGCCAGCCGTAGKAAAATGCTTATTGAAATTCTCAATTATAGTGGATTTATCGGTGGTGACAGTGTTTCCTATCTTCAGTGCAGTGGGCAGCTGGGAGGAGATGTTCTTGTTCTCCATGGACTACAGTGTCCCAGAACTTTTTTGAGTTTGCGTTGCAGGAAGCAAATTTCTGCTTGAAAAAGCTAGCCTTGGCTTTTCTAACTGCCTGTGTATTTTGGTTTCTAGCTTCCCTGAAAAGTTGCATATCACGGGGGCTGTTTGATGCTAATGCAGATAGCCATAGGATGTTTTTGTGTTGGTTAAGGGCAGTCAGGTCTGGAGAGAACCAAGGGCTATATCTGTTCCTGGTTCTACATTTCTTGAATGGGGCATGCTTATTTAAGATGGTGAGGAAGGCATTTAAAAAACATAACCAGGCCTCCTCTACTGACGGGATGAGATCAATATCCTTCCAGGATACCCGGGCCAGGTCGATTAGAAAGGCCTGCTCGCTGAAGTGTTTCAGGGAGAGTTTGACAGTGATGAGTGGAGGTCGTTTGACTGCTGACCCATTACGGATGCAGGCAATGAGGCAGTGATCGCTGAGATCTTGGTTAAAAACAGCAGCGGTGTATTTAGAGGGCAAGTTGGTTAGGATGATATCTATGAGGGTGCCCGTGTTTACGGCTTTGGGGTGGTACCTGGTAGGTTCATTGATAATTTGTGTGAGATTGAGGGCATCAAGCTTAGATTGTAGGATGGCTGGGGTGTTAAGCATGTTCCAGTTTAGGTCACCTAACAGCACGAGCTCTGAAGATAGATGGGGGGCAATCAGTTCACATATGGTGTCCAGAGCTCAGCTGGGGGCAGAGGGTGGTCTATAGCAGGCGGCAACGGTGAGAGTCTTGTTTTTAGAGAGGTGGATTTTTAAAAGTAGAAGCTCGAATTGTTTGGGTACAGACCTGGATAGTAAGACAGAACTCTGCAGGCTATCTTTGCAGTAGATTGCAACACCGCCCCCTTTGGCCGTTCTATCTTGTCTGAAAATGTTGTAGTTGGGGATGAAAATGTCAGAATTTTTGATGGTCTTCCTAAGCCAGGATTCAGACACGGCTAGAACATCCGGGTTGGCAGAGTGTGCTAAAGCAGTGAATAAAACAAACTTAGGGAGGAGGCTTCTAATGTTAACATGCATGAAACCAAGGCTTTTACGGTTACAGAAGTCAACAAATGAGTGCGCCTGGGGAATAGGAGTGGAGCTAGGTACTGCAGGGCCTGGATTCACCTCTACATCACCAGAGGAACAGAGGAGGAGTAGGATGAGGGTACGGCTAAAAGCTATGAGAATTGGTCGTCTAGAACAAAGAGTAAAAGGACGTTTCTGGGTCAGTTTCTGACTGACTTGTCTAGTTAAATAAAGGTTAAGTTTAAAATAAAATCAAATAAATTGGCAAGGACTAGGGAGTTATTTTTTAGGATGAAAAGAAACGTAATAGAACGAGGCAAAATTCTAGAGAAAAACCTGGTTCAGTCTGCTTTCCACCAGACACAGGGAGACAAATTCACCTTTCAGCAAGACAATAACCTAAAACACAAGGCCAAATAGAGTTGCTTACCAAGACGACATTGAATGTTCCTGAGTGGCCTAGTTACAGTTTTGATTTAAATCGTCTTGAAAATCTATTGAAGAATTGGACATGTCTGTCTAGCGATGTAGGTGTTCTGTAGGTGTTCACTAAGGCCAGGCCATTCACTCTCATTCACTCATTGTTTATTTCACTTTTGTTTATTATCTATTTCACTTTCTTTGGCAATGTAAACATATGTTTCCCATGCCAATAAAGACCTTTGAATTGAGAGAGTGAGTGAGCACGAGAAAGACAGAGGGGATACTTACTGAAGTCTAGTATGTAGAGGTCAGAATGATCCATGAGGTTAAACTCATCTCCCATCCCCTGTTCTGGACATGGGCTGTAGAGAAGAGACAACATGTTAGTTACACTGCTGCTCCAGACATGGAGCCCCTGTTCACTGTCCCTCTCTCTCCCTCAGACACACTGCTGCCCCAGACATGGAGCCCTTGAGGCTGGAGCCCCACACACACACTGGACAACACACACACGCACACACACTAGACAACACACACACGCACACACACTAGACAACACACACACACACACACTGGACAACAATACACACCACACACTAGACAAACACACACACACTAGACAACACAGACACACACACACTGGATAACAAACACACACACCCACACCAGACAACCACACACACACACAAACACAGGACAAACACACACACACACAAACACAGGACAACACACACACACACACAGGACAACACACAGACAATACACACACAAGACAATACAACAACAGGACAATACACACACAGGGCAAAACACACACAGGACAATACACACCAACAGAACAACACACACACACACACACACACACACACAGGAAAAAACACACACACACAGGAAAACAAACACACACACACTGGACACAACTACTACTACTACTACTAAACACAACTACTACTATTACTAAACACAACTACTACTACTATGTGTACTACAAACTACTACTACACACCACTACTACTACACACTACTACTACTAGTATGTGTACTAAACCCTAGTACATGTACTAAACACTACTACTACTACTACTACGTGTACGAAACAATACTACATGTACTAAACACTATATTTAACTACTACTACTAAAACACGACTACTCTGTGTACTAAACAATACTACTACTATGGGTACTAAACACCACTACTACTAAACACAACAACTACTACTACTACTACTAAACACAACTACTACTACTACTACTACTAAACACAACTACTACTACTACTACTACTAAACACAACTACTACTACTACTACTACTAAACACAACAACTACTACTACTACTACTAAACACAACTACTACTACTACTACTACTAAACACAACAACTACTACTACTACTACTAAACACAACAACTACTACTACTATTACTAAACACAACTACTACTACTATGTGTACTACAAACTACTACTACACACCACTACTACTACTACTAGTATGTGTACTAAACACTACTACATGTACTAAACACTACTACTACGTGTACTAAACAATACTGCATGTACTAAACACTATATTTAACTACTACTACTGCTAACTACTATTACTACTAAACACCACTACTACTACCAATACTACTACTACTAAACACTAATACAACTACTACTATTAAAAACAACTACTACTACTACTGTACATAGCCCATCTATAATTTAGCCCAAACAACTACCTCTCCCCCTACTGTATTTATTTATTTATTTTGCTCCTTTGCACCCCATTATTTCTATTTCTACTTTGCATATTCTTCCACTGCAAATCTACCATTCCAGTGTTTTACTTGCTATATTGTATTTATTTCGCCACCATGGCCTTTTTTTGCCTTTACCTCCCTTATCTCACCTCACTTGCTCACATTGTATATAGACTTATTTTTCTACTGTATTATTGACTGTATGTTTGTTTATTCCATGTGTAACTCTGTGTTGTTGTTTGTGTCGAACTGCTTTGCTTCATCTTGGCCAGGTCGCAGTTGTAAATGAGAACTTGTTCTCAACTAGTCTACCTGGTTAAATAAAGGTGAAATACATAAAAACAATAAAAATAAACACTACTACTACAACGTGTACAAAAACTACTACTATAAACTATACACTACTACAACACACTACTACAACACAACATCATACTACTACTCACCACTACTACGCACCACTACAACTACTACTACTAATACAGACCACTACACGGCACTACTACTACTACTACTACCACTACACACCACTACACACCACTACTACTACTACACACCACCACACACCACTACTACTACTACTACACGGCACTAATACACGGCACTACTACTACCACTACACACCACTACTACTACTACTACTACTACTACACGGCACTACTACTACTACACACCACTACTACCACTACACACCACTACTACTACTACTACACGACACTACTACACGACACTACTACTACTACTACTACTACTACTACTACTACCACCACACGGCACTACTACTACTACACGGCACCACTACTACTACTACACACCACTACTACTACTACTACTACTACTACACACACCACACCACTACTACACCGGCACCACTACTACCACTACACACCACTACACACCACTACTACTACTACTACACACCACTATACTAATACACACCACTACTACTACTAATACACACCACTACTACCACTACACACCACCACTACTACTCTACACACACTACTACTACTACACACCACTACTACTACTACTACTACACACCACTACTACTACTATTACTACACACCCACTACTACTAACTAACTACTACACACCACTACTACTACTACACGGCACTACTACTACTACTACACACCACTACTACTACTAATACACACCACTACTACTACTACACACCACTACTACTAATACACTACCACTACCACTACTAAACACCACTACTACTACACACTACTAAACACTACTAATACTACTACACACTACTAACACTATCACACAATACTAAACACTACTAATATTACGTGTACAACACACTACTACCACTGATATGTGTACTAAGCACTAATAACACTATGTGTACTAAACACTACTACTACGTGTACTAAACACTACTACACACTACTCCTACTACTATGTTTACTAAACACTACTATGTGTACTAAACAAAACTACATGTACAAAAATGACAACCACTACTAATGTGTGTACTTAACACTAATACGTGTACAAAACACTACTACCACTAATATGTGTACTAAGCACTAATACCACTATGTGTACTAAACACTACTAACACTAAGGGTACTAAACACTACTACTACTACTACTACTATGTGTACTAAACACCACTACTACTAAGGGTACTAAACAATACTACTACTACTAGTAGTACTAAACACCACTACTAGTAGTACTAAACACACCTACTACTACTACTACTACGACTACCAATATGTGTACTAAACACTACTACTACATACTCCTTCTACTACTATGTGTGCTAAACACTACTACGTGTACTAAACACTAATTCTACTGTGTGTACTAAAAACAACTGCTGCTACTACTACGTTACTAAACAATACTACTACTACTACATGTACTAAACACTACTACTACTACCACGTGCACTAAACACTACTAACACGTGAACTAAACACTTCCACTACGTGTACAAAACACTACTACAGCTATTAATATGTGTACTAAACACTACTACTACTACGTACACTAAACACTACTACGTGTACTAAACACTACTATGACTACTAAGGTTCATAAACACTACTACTACTGTGTGTACTAAACACTACTACTACTAAGTGTACTAAACACTACTACTACTACGTGTACTAAACACTACTACTACGATGTATACTAAACACTACAACGTGCACTAAACACTACTACGACTACGTGTACTAAACACTACTACTATGTGTACTAAACACTACTACTACTACTAGGTATACTAAACACTACTACGTTACTAAACACTACTATGTGTACTAAACACTACTACGACTATGTGTACTAAACACTACTACTACTATGTGTACTAAACAATACTACTACTACTAGTACTAAACACTACTACTACTAGTACTAAACACTACTACTATGTGTACTAAACAATACTACTACTAATACGTGTACTAAACCCTACTACTACTACTAGGTATACTAAACACTACTAGGTATACTAAACACTACTATGTGTACTAAACACTACTATGTGTACTAAACACTACTACGGCTATGTGTACTAAACACTACTATGGCTACATGTACTAAACACTACTATGGCTACATGTACTAAACAATACTACTACTATTACGTCTACTAAACACTACTACTACTAGGTATACTAAACACTAATATGTGTACTAAACACTACTACTACTATGTGTACTAAACACCACTACGGTTACGTGTACTAAACACTACTACTACTATGTGTACTAAACACTACTACTACTATGTGTACTAAACACTTCTACTACTATGTGTACTACACACTAATACTACGTGTACTAAACACTGCTACAACTACGTGTACTAAACACCGCTGAAACAATGTGTACTAAACACTGCTGCTACTACGTGTACGTAACACTACTACTACCACTGATACGTGCACTAAACACAACAACTACTATGTGTACTAAACACTACTACTACGTGCACTAAACACAACAACTACATGTACTAAGCACTAATACCACATGCACTAAACACTACTACTACTACTACTACGTGTACTAAAAACTACTACTACGTGTACTAAACACAACAACTACTACTATATGTACTACGCACTAATACCACATTCACTAAAAACTACTACTACTACGTGTACTAAACACTACTACTACTACTACTACACACTACTATTGCACAACACTACCACTACTACTACCACTACTAATATAAACACTACAACTACTATGTGTGCTAAAAACGAGAACTATGTGTACTAAACACAACCACTACTACTACGTGTACTAAACACTACTATGTGTACTAAAAAGTACTAATATGTGTACTAAACACTACTACTATGTGTACTACACACCGCTACTACTACGCACTACTACTACTAAATACCACTACTACTACTACTACACACAGCTAAAAACCTAAACACTACTATGTGCACTAAACACAACTACTATAACTGGTACTAAATACCACTACTATTACTATTACTACGTGTACTAAACACTATTAATACTATGTGTGCTAAACACTACTACTACTAGTACTACCACTACGTGTACTAAAACGACTACTACCAGTACTACTACTACGTGTACTAAACACTACTAGTACTACTACGTGTACTAAACAATACTACTACTACTACTAAGTGTACTAAACACGACTATGTGTACTAAACACTACTACTACCACGTGTACTAAACACTACTACTACTACTACTACTACTACTACTACTACCACGTGTACTAAACACCACAAGGTGTACTAAACACTACTACTACGTTACTAAACAATACTACTACTACATGTACTAAACACTACTACGTGTACTAAACACGACGACTACTACTACTACTACTATGTGTACTAAACACTACTACTACTACTACGTGTACTAAACACTACTACGTGTACTAAACACTACTACTACTACATGTACTAAACACTACTACTACTACTATTACTATGTTAAAGGAAGGCAAGAGGGGCCCTATAGACACAAACACACCCCAACAGGAGCAGTGGGGCCCTCACCCCCAATGTGAAGGGAGACTGAAAGGTCACACAAGGAGAGACTGCAGTCAACAGAACATAATTACAGAAAAGAAAGATGGAACATTTGAATTCAGACAGTTTTCCTATAATGAATGCATTGACATGAGCCTTTTATTCAACACTGCCATTAAACTACATTACAAGATAAAGGGTTGAAAAATGCAACGAGTGTTTGTGTGTTCTATCTCTTACAGGCTGAGTGGCTACGTCGTCCCTCTGGTAGGAGCTGGGTAGTAGCAGTGTTCAGCCAGCTGTTGGTCTCTGTATCAACACACCTTATCTTGTTGCAGTAGATCTCATTATTAGAGTGGAACGGACCGAAGCGATCTGCTCTGCCTCCAAACACAAAACATCTTAGTGCCAAAATAGTGGCAGAGTGGAAGTCCCTCCAACGAGCTGGAGTACCCTGAGAGAAGACAGGAAAGGAGAGAGGAGAGATTTAGTGGTGATGGAGTACCCTAGAGAGAACAGAGAGAAGAGGAGAGAGGGGGAGAGAGACTTAGTGGTGATAATGGTGGCCAAGTGGAAGTCCCTCCATGAGCCTAAAGAGGAGAGAGAGAGAGAAAGAGGGAGAGGAGAGATGGAGAGGAGAGCGGAAAGCGGAGAGGAGAAGGTGGCAGAGTGGCAGGAGTACCCTGGGGAGAGAGTTGGGAGAGGGGAGAGGGTTTGGAGAGGGGAGAGGGTTGGTGATGATGGTGGCAGCAGTACCCTGGGGGAGAAGTTGGGAGAGGGGGAGAGGGTTTGGGAGAGGGTTGGTGATGATGGTGACATGAGTACACTGAGGAGAGGAGTTGGGAGAGGGGGAGAGGAGTTGGGAAGGGTTGGTGATGATGGTGACAGGAGTACACTGAGGAGAGGAGTTGGGAGAGGGGGAGAGGAGTTGGGAGAGGGTTGGTGATGATGGTGACAGGAGTACACTGAGGAGAGGAGTTGGGAGAGGGGGAGAGGGTTGGTGATGATGGTGGCAGGAGTACACTGAGGAGAGGAGTTGGAGAGGGGAGAGGAGTTGGGAGAGGGTTGGTGATGATGGTGGACAGGAGTACACTGAGGAGAGGAGTTGGGA
>NW_019946579.1:11013-29468 GCF_002910315.2 Salvelinus sp. IW2-2015
ATTAACTATGTGTACTCAAACACTACTACCACTACATACGTTACTAAACACTACTCTACCACTACTTACATTACTAAACAGTACTACTACTAATGTGTACTTTAAACAACTACTACTACGTTACTAAACACTACTAATATTTACTATGTTACTAAACACTACTACGTTTACTACTACTACTATGTGTACTAAATACTACTACTACTACGTGTACTAAACCACTACTAAGTGTACTAAACTCTACTACTATACTACATGTACTAACCACTACTACTAATACTACTCTACGTGTACTAAACACAACTACGTGACTAAACACTACTACTATCACTACAACGTTACTAAACAGTACTTACTACGTTACTAAACACTACTACTATTACTATGTTACTAAACACTACTACTACTTACGTACTACTATGTGTACGTAAAAACTACTACTTACTAAACTACTACTACTACAACTACGTTACTAAACACTATACTGACTACTACTACGTGTACTAACGCTACTGCTACTACGTAAAAACAACCATTACTACGTGTACTAAAAACTACTACTACTAACTACGTGTACTAAACACTACTTACTACTACTACTCACTACGTTACTAAACAACTACTACTACGTTACTAAACACTACTACTACTACGTGTACTAAACACTACTACCACTACTATTACGTACTAAACCCACTACATGTTACTAAAACATACTACTACTACTACTACTACTATGTGTACTAAACACTGATACGACTACGTGTACTAAACACTACTACGTATACTAAACACTACTACGTACTAAACAATACTACTACTACATGTGTACTAAACACTACTACTACTAAGGTTACTACTACTACTACTACGTTACTAAACACTACTACGACGACATATACTAAACACGACTACGAATACGTGTACTAAACACTACTACATGTGTACTAAACACTACTACTACTACTATGTGTTACTAAACACTACTACCACTAACTATTACGTGTACTAACATCTGCTACTACTACGTGTACTAAACACTGCACTACTACGTGTATAAACACTGCTACTACTACGTGTACTAAACACTGCTACTATGTGTACTAAACACTACTACTATGTGTACTAAACACTACTACTATGTGTACTAAACACTACTACTATGTGTACTAAACACTCCTACTACTACTACTACTACACTTATGTGTACTAAACACTACTACTTACTACTATGTGTACTAAACACTACTACTACTACTACTACTACATGTACTAAACACTGCTACACTACGTGACTAAACACTACTGCTAAACTGCATACTACTACTACTCTACGCTAACTGCTACTACTACTACGTGTACTAAACACTGCTACTACTACGTTGTACTAAACACTACTGCTAACTGTACTACTACTACTACTACTACTGCTAACTGCTACTACTAGCCGTGTACTAAACACTACTACTACCACATGTACTAAACACTGCTAACTACTACAACTACTGCTAACTACTACAACCGTGTACTAAACATTACTACTACCACTACTACATGTATTAAACACTGCTAAACTACTACAACTACTGCTAACTACTACTGTAACACTACTAACACCATCTTTACCTGGTTCCCCAAACAGGATGATCCGATTCCCACCATGCAACAGCACTGGCTTCTCCTGGGCACGGCCCTTTACCCTGCGGCTCTACCTTCTTCCACGAAAACAGTCTCTGGAGGACATGTGTTCACGCACAAGCACACACGAACAAATACATTTAAACACAGACAAACATACACATCACGTGTAGACATTAAATATAGTTAAACATTGTATATCCACTACACCATGCCATTTCAGTGGAGGTGGGTCTCAATAAAACATACAAGCTATATTCTATGTAAATGTATAAATAGCTACAATGCTGCTCTGGATAAGTCAGGGCAAAAGGTGTTGTATCCCTATATGGCTGTAGACAACCTCAGGTTAGTAATATTATATGAGAAAGAGATGAAGAGAGGAACAGACAGACACTTGTTTTGGCAATGGAAACTTGCTTTGACAATGTAAACATGTTTCCCATGCCAATAAAGCCCCTTAAATTGAAATTGAATTGACAGGAGAGACAGAAAGAGAAGGTCAGAGAGAAAGACAGAGACAGGGAGGGAGAGAGGGAGAAGGTTAGAGAGTGAAGAGAGGGAAGTTTAGAGAGGGAAAGAGAGGAGAAGGTTAGAGAGTGAAGAGAGGGAGAAGGTTAGAGATGAAGAGAGGGAGAGTTAGAGAGTAGACGAGGAAAGAGAGGAGAAGGTTAGAGAGTGAAGAGAGGGAGAAGGTTAGAGAGTGAAAGAGAGGGAGAAGGTATAGAGAGTGAAAGAGAGAGAAGGTTAGAGAGTGAAAGAGAGGAGAAGGTTAGAGAGTGAAAGAGAGGGAGAAGGTTAGAGAGTGAAGAGAGGGAGAGGTTAGAGAGTGCAAGAGAGGGAGAAGGTTAGAGAGTGAAAGAGAGAGAAGGTTAGAGAGTGAAAGAGAGGGAGAAGGTTAGAGAGTGAAAGAGAGACAGAGTCAAGAGAAGACAGACAGGGAGAGAGACAGGGAGAAGGTTAGAGAGTGAAAGAGAGGGAGAAGGTTAGAGAGTGAAAGAGAGACAGAGAGACAGAACAGGAAGAAAAACAGAGCGACAGAACAGCCAGGAGGACAAAAGGAGTTTATTATAACATAGAACTTTGAGTCTGTGTGGCTGCCAGGAGGGTGACGGGCTGATGTCGATGTGTTCAATCATCCCTTATAAGACAGCACCATGGACACCCACTTAGACTGGCTAGCTATTGCAATCACTACGACAACATGGTGTTTCAGGCCATGTAGTGCATTACATAGATACAGACAAAGGAATATGGATGGAACAGTTGATACTGCCATCTAGTGGACAGATTTAGAACAGCAGATGGCTTAGTGACAGGCAAATCTAATCCCCCAAAAATCCAACTATTTGGCTTGAGGGATAAGCGGTTCATGGTCCTGTCGGTTCCAGGACTTGGCCTTCAGTGGCCGCTTGCCGTGCGAAGATTGACCAACCCAACACCAGGTCCCTGACTGCTGTCCTACCAACCCAGCACCAGCTCCCTGACTGTCCTACCAACCAGCACCAGCTCCCTGACTGTCCTACCAACCCAACACCCAGACTCCCTGCCTGTCCTACCAACCCAGCACCAGCTCCTGACTGTCCTACCAACCCAGCACCAGCTCCCTGACTGTCCTACCAACCCAACACTAGCTCCCTGACTGTCCTACCAACCCAACACTAGTTTTCCCTGCCTGTCCTACCAACCCAACACTAGCTCCCTGCCTGTCCCTACCACCCAACACCAGCTCCTGCCTGTCCTACCAACCCAACACTAGCTCCCTGCCTGGCCTAACCAACCCAACACTAGTTCCCTGCCTGTCCAACCAACCCAGCACTGTTCCCTGACTTGCTACCAACCCAACACTAGCTCCCTGACGTTCCTACCAACCCAACACTAGCTCCCTGACTGTCTACCAAACCAGCACCAGCTCCTGCCTGTCCTACCAACCCAGCAACTAGCTTCCCTGACTGTCCTTCCAACCCAACACTAGTTCCCTGACTGTCCTACCAACCCAGCACCAGCTCCCTGCCTGTCCTTTACCAACAGCACCAGCTCCCGACTGTCTTCCAACCCAACACTAGTTCCCTGACTGTTTACCAACCAGCACCAGTTCCCTGACTGTCCTACAACCCAGCACCAGTTCACTGCCTGTCCTACCAACCAGCACCAGCTCCCTGACTGTCCTTCCAACCCAACACTAGTTCCCTGACTGTCCTACCAACCCAGCACTAGCTCCCTGAATGTCCTACACAACCTAGCTCCTAGTTCCCTGACTGTCCTACCAACCCAACACTAGTTCCCTGACTGTCCACCAACCCAGCACCAGCTCCCTGACTGTCCTACCAACCCAGCACTATTTCCCTGACTGTCCTACCAACCCAACACTAGTTCCCTGACTGTCCTACCAACCAACACTAGTTCCCTGACTGTCCTACCAACCCAACACCAGCTCCCTGCCTGTCCTACCAACCCAGCACTAGCTCCCTGACTGTCCTACCAAACCCAAACACTAGCTCCCTGACTGTCCTACCAACCCAACAATAGTTCCCTGCCTTTCCTACTAACCCAGCACCAGCTTCCTGCCTGTCCTACCAACCCAACACCAGCTCCCTGCCTGTCCTACCAACCTAACACCAGCTCCCTGACTGTTCTACCAACCACACAATTAGTTCCCTGCCTTTCCTACTAAAACCCAGCACCAGCTCCCTGCCTGTCCTACCAAACCTCACATTTTAAAATGGAATGTACATATCATTTTATATATTTTTTATCACCTGGTTGAACGTCCAGAGTCGTTGAAGTGTCGGTCCAGACGAGCGTTGTAGCCCCCGAATATATACAGCCTCCCCGTTGTAGGAAACGTGAGGAAAAGGAAAATGAATAGAACAGTGGACCATTCTTAGAGATCGTCTTTTTTGTTTAGAAAAAAAACTAATCAAATTGGTGAGTAAAAAGGAAGAGCACATAGAAGACACCATAACAGGAACAGTGGGGCCTATAGACCACACCCCAACAGAGCAGTGGGCCCTATAGACACCCCAACAGGAGCAGGGGGCCCTATAGACACCCCAACAGGAGCAGAGGGCCCTATAGACACCCCAACAGGAGCAGAGGGGCCCTTAAAGACACCTCAACAGAGCAGTGGGCCCTAAACACCTCAACGGAGCAGTGGGCCCTATAGAACCACAGGACAGTGGGCCACAGACACCTCAACAGGAGCAGTGGGGCCCTAAGACACCCTCAACAGGAGCAGTGGGGCCTATAGACACCACAACAGGAAGAATGGGGCCTATAGAAGAACCTCACAGAACAGTGGGCCTATAGAACACCCTAACAGGAAAAGTGGGGCCCTATAGACACGCTCGACAGAAGCAGTGGGGCCTATAGAACCCCAAAAGCAGTGGGGCCCTATAGACACCGCCAACAGAAGCAAGTGGGGCCCTATAGACACCCAACAGAGCAGTGGACGGGCCTTATAGACCACTCCAACAGGAGCAGTGGGGCCCTATAGACACCCAACAGGCAGCAGTGGGCCCTATAGACACCCCCAACACGAGCAGTGGGCCCTATAGACACCCCAACAGGAGCAGCTGGGCCCTATAACACCCCAACAGGAGACAGGGGCCCTATAGGACACCCAACAGAGCAGTGGGCCCTAAAGACACCCCAACAGGAGCAGTGGGCCCTATAGACACCCACAGACAGGAACAGTGGGGCCCTATACGGACACACCCCAACAGGAGCAGTGGGGCCCTATAGACAGAGGGGGAGAGGGTTGGTGATGATGGTGGCAGGAGTACACTGAGGAGAGGAGTTGGGAGAGGGGGAGAGGGTTGGTGATGATAGTGGCAGGAGTACACTGAGGAGAGGAGAGGGAGAGAGGGTTGGGAGAGGGTTGGTGATGATAGTGGCAGGAGTACCCTGGGGACAAATCTAGCCTATTGTCAATGTCATCTGATGATGTATGGATTAATAGCAACATTGAATGTCCACCAAGTGACTATATCTTTGCTCATGAAAAATATGATGAAAACACTTGGATATCCAATGCATGTCCCCCCACATCCAGTGTGCAAAAACAGTGCAATTACCACATTCGGACACTTTGGAGAGGTTGAAAGGACACGAATGTACCCTGGTATGGTAGAAATTGTGTTTTTATACTGAACAAATAGAATTTAGGGATTGCAGATATGTAATAGCACTGGAACTTTCTAATTTACAAACATATGAAACTTTGGAGAGGTTTAGGGGCACCTCGTCCCGTGACCACACCTGACACCACTTACTACAACATCTGCCCATTTCTAGTTGTTAGGTCTATCGATCCCATATTTTTTCACATTGTTCACATGTTGTGGAAGCCAGCTCTGGGCATCAATAATTCACTTAGTCTGGGTGGCCATTTGATGATGAATTGTTCAGCAGTCTTATGGCTTGGGGGTAAGAAGCTGTTAAGGAGCCTTTTGATCCTAGACTTGGCGCTGCGGTACTGCTTGCCGTGCGGTAGCAGAGAGAAGAGTCCATGACTTCAGTGACTGGAGTCGTTGACAATTTTTGGGGCCTTCCTCTGACAACGCCTAGTATATAGGTCCTGGTTGGCAGTAAGCTTGGCCCCAGGGATTCAATTGGCCATACGCACTACCCTCTAACGCCTTACTGTCGGATGCTGAGCAGTTGCCATACCAGGCGGTGATGCAACCGGTCAGGATGCTCTCGATGGTGCAGCTGTAGAACGTTTTGAGGATCTGGGGACACATGCCAAATCTTTTCAGTCTCCTGAGGGGGAGAAGGTGTTGTCGTGCCCTCTTCACGACTTTCTTGGTGTGTTTGGACCATGATAGTTTGTTGGTGATGTGGTCACCAAGGAACTTGAAACTCTCCCCCTGCTCCACTACAGCCCCATCGATGTGGGCGTGTTCGGCCCTCCTTTTCCTGTAGTCCACGATCAGCTCCTTTGTCTTGCTCACGTTGAGGGAGAGGTTGCTGTCCTGGTATCACAACGCCAGATCTCTGACCTCCTCCCAATAGGCAGTCGTGTGTGAACAGGGAGTACAGGGGGGGACTGAGCACGCACCCCTGAGGGGCCCCAGTGTTAAGGATCCGCGTTGCAGATGTGTTGTTGCCTACCCTTATCACCTGGGGGCGACCCGTCAGGAAGCCCAGGATCCAGTTGCAGAGAGAGGTGTTTAGTCCCAGGGTCCTTAGCTTAGTGATGAGCTTTCAGGGCACTATGGTGTTGAACGCTGAGCTGTAGTCAATGAACAGCATTCTCACATAGTGGTTCCTTTTGTCCAGGTGGGAAAGGGCAGTGTGGAGTGCGATAGAGATTGCGTAATCTGTGGATCTGTTGGGGCGGTATGCAAATTGGAGTGGGTCTAGGGTTTCCGGGATGATGCTGTTGATGTGAACCATGACCAGCCTTTCAAAGCACTTCATGGCTACAGACTTGAGTGCTACGGGTCGGTAGTCATTTAGGCAGGTTACCTTCGCTTTCTTGGGCACAGGGACTTAAAACATGTCGGTATTAGAGACTCGGTCAGGGAGAGGTTGAAAATGTCAGTGAAGACACTTGCAAGTTGGTCCGTGCATGCTCTGAGTACATGTCCTGGTAATACATCTGGCCCCGCGGGCTTGTGAATGTTGACCTGTTTAAAGGTCTTACTCACATCGGCTACGGAGAGCATGATCACACAGTCGTCCAGAACAGCTGATGCTCTCATGCATGTTTCAATGTTGCTTGCCTCGAAGCGAGCATTAAAACGCATTACGACACCAGTCTAGAGTGTAAATACACAATGAGCACGGTCAGGGTGAAAACTAAAACCCTACAGGGTAGGGTCAGGGTGAAAACTAAAACACTACAGGGTAGGGTCAGGGTGAAAACTAAAACCCTACAGGGTAGGGTCAGGGTGAAAACTAAAACACTACAGGGTAGGGTCAGGGTGAAAACTAATCACTAACAGGGTAGGGTGCTACAGGGTAGGGTCAGGGTGAAAACTAAATCACTACAGGGTAGGGTCAGGGTGAAAACTAAATCACTACAGGGTAGGGTCAGGGTGAAAACTAAGCATCGCTGTGGAACGCTTTCAACATCTTGAGTCCATGTCCCGACAAATTGAGGCTGTCCTAAGGGCTAAAGGTGTTCCTAACGTTTTGTACTGTGTATAATCTTCTCTCCAGGCTTTTAGTGCCTGTCTCCCAACGGATGGTGAAGGGCCTCTGTTATATCTGCTCAATAAGACCAATGCACTGGACTAGTAATGCCAAGAAATTGAAATCTGACACTCTTGGATGCAGCAACAGAAAATATGATGGATCATCTCTGAGCCGTGTGTGTGTATGGTGCTGTGCACAGTAAGCCAGGTGTAACATGGCGGTCTCCTCTTAGGACAACAGCTATTCAAATGGTGGCCTCTCTATGTAAGGTGTAAGGTAACTCACCCTTGCATTGATTAGTGACCAGGCCATGGTTGTGGTGTCCAGCTTGTGGATGTCATTGGAGAAGCAGTCAGCCTGGAACAGGAGAATGTCATGGTAACATCATACAGAGGAAACAGAAGTGAGAGATTCACTGCCATGTTGTGCAGAGAGAATAGACATATGCATCTATGGTTCAGATAGTACTCGTACTAGCTACTGGTGAGCGATTAGTGATATGAGGTCGTTTCGGTTAGATTATTGAAAAAAGGTTTTCTGTTCCAATAAAAAAAAATGGACATGAAATGCACTGTGGGTTGAATGCTGTAACACAGAATACAACTATTAATACAAGTCCCATGATGCTGACTGCTGATTAACCATCATTAATTCACATCACTTTAATCAGATATTTGTTTTATTTGATGACTATTATTTCATTCCAAGTCATCATCTCATCTCTAATGAGCTGCTGCTGTCTGTCAAAATCACTATTTTACTAGTTCTTCAACGTAAATAAGACACCGTTTGTATTTAGCAGTCATAAAAGTATCAAGATCAACTGCTTTCTATCTCTCTCAATCGTGCGTTCGCACTTCTCTCATGCCCCGTTTACATCGTGACGTATATTAGTGCTGAGCGATTAACCGAAATGTTGGTTATTTTTCGGTTTTAAAATAACTTACCGACCGACGTCTGTTCAATTATTTTAATTCCATTTCGTAGTTTTTTTTCTGTGAGCTCGATGTGCAGTTTCTGTAGAGAAAAATCTGATCAAGCCTGAACTGTGCGATGTAGTAGGGAGTTGTAGTTTCCAACAGGTCAATATTCTACATCCTGTAGTTTAGCTCAGAAAATGTGGTAATTAACTACAATGACCATGATCCATTGCGCGGCCGCTTAAACATGTCCAGTCTGTGCGAGCAAGAATCCTGCCCCGTTTACATCGTGATGTATTTCATTACGCCGTTTGTCATCTTTACAGAGTCTTGCCCCGCAACTGTAGTGTCTGTAACACAAGATGGAGGAGAGCCTGTCTCTCGTCAGAGATCGCAAAATATGACATTTTCATTCAAGACAGGATAAATACATTGTTTCAGGTGATAAACCATGTTTTGTTACTTTTTCCTCAACTTGTTACTCTAACTTTATAGCAAGTCAAGCTAACTTGCACTGCAGAGCAGCTAGCTGGCTAAAAGCTATGCTAGGTTGAAGATAGATTGTAGCTAGCGACCTCCACCTAATGATTATTATAAACAAACGTCATTAACATCACAATAAACTTAAACAGGAGGCGACAGTCATATCATATAATTGGCCTAACAGCCCATGTGTATTGTTTAACAGAGGCTCCGAGCCTCGTTCACATTACCAATAAGCACTCAGTTACGTTGCGCTGGATGTCATGCATTTAAATGGAGAAATCCACTATGGAGTGACAACGCAACAGCCCTGTGCAGTTGAAGGCTCCGTTGCGAGACGGACACTGCAATGTTCAACTTTGCGTCGTCTTCAGTCCAGCCTGAGTCCGTCAAAGAATAAGAAGTTACCGAAACTGAGAATATGAAAATTTATTTATCAGTGATGGCTTTATGGAATAGCTAGCAACTTTGAAACAATTACCAATTCCTATAAGTGAAGGCTATTTTAATAGTAATTTTTTTAAATCCACATTGGCTGTTAGGCCAATTATATGATATGACTGTTGCCTCCTGTTTAAGTTTGTTGTGATGGTAATGTCGTTTGTATTTGATGATAGTTATTAGGTGGCGGTCGTTAGCTACATGGTATCTTCAACCTAGCCTAGCTTTTAGCTAGCTACATGGTATCTTCAACCTAGCCTAGCTTTTAGCTAGCTACATGGTATTTTCAATTAGCTAGCTACATGGTATTTTCAACCTAGCCTAGCTTTTAGCTAGCTACATGGTATCTTCAACCTAGCCTAGCTTTTAGCTAGCTACATGGTATCTTCAACCTAGCCTTTCGCTAGCTGCATGGTATCTTCAACCTAACCCAGCTTTTAGCTCGCTAGCTGCTCTGCAGTACAAGCTAACTTGACTTGCTATAAAGTTAGAGAAACAAGTTGAGGAAAAAGTAACTAAACAAAACATTTTTTATCACCTGAAAGAATATACTTATATGTCTTGAATGAAAATATCATATTTTGCGATCTCCCAAAATAAATATGATATCTCACGAGAGACATGTTCTCCTCCATTTGGCGTTACAAAAACTACAGTTGTCCGTTCCGTCGAGAGGCAAGACTGTGAAGATGACGTATGGTGAAATGAAATACATCACGGTGTAAACGGGGCATGATTCTTGCTCGCACAGACTGGACATGTTTAAGCGGCCGCGCAATGGATCATGGTCATTGTAGTTGAAAACTACGTTTTCTGAGCTAAAACTAGTTTGTAGAATATTGGCCTGTTGAAAACTACAACTCCCTACTACATCGCACAGTTCAGGCTTGATCTGATTTATCGCTACAGAACTGCACAAAGCTCACAGAAAAAAACTCAATGAAATGGAATTCAAATAATTGAACTGACGTCGGTCAATTAGTTGTTTAAAAAAGGAAAAATAACCAAAATCTTGGTTAATTGCTCAGCACTAGTACCAGCTGCTCATACCCTCCAAAGACGTACATGGCCTTTACCAGGACAAAGGGGTCAGGGTTAAAGGTCAGGACTCACCAGCTGCTCGTATCCTCCAAAGATGTACATGGCCTTCCCCAGGATGCAGGCTGAGTGGCCATCCCTCGCCCCCGGAACTGTCCCAGAAATCTTAGGGGTGAACCACCGGTGGTTGTCTAAAGTTCAAAACAGACACATTAACCTCACACAGAGAAACACATCATCACAGACAGACATACAGAGAGAGAGACAGACAGAGCTAGCTCCACTGGAAACTAGACTGCTTTATTCTTCATAAAATGCATCTTCACTTACAAAACAAACTGACCCAAAGTAAAGCCTCCTAGAACAATGATAAGGCCTGTTTGGTACATCTGGTGTAGCCTCCTAGAACAATGATACGGCCGGCAAAAAGGTTAATAGGGATTGCAAAAGTGCAATCTTTGTCAAATAAAATTGATGACCTACACGGAAGATTAAACCACCAACGGAACATTCAAATCTGTAAAATCTTATGCTTCATGGAGTCATGGCTGAACGACGACATTATCAACATACAGCTGGCTGGTTATACGCTGTAGGACGGAACAGAGGCAAAAATTAAAGCAGGGAGCACCAGTGACTGGATCAATAAAAAAGTAGTCAGATGAAGCAGATGCTAAACTACAGGACTGTTTTGCTAGCACAGACTGGAATATGTTCCGAGATTCTTCAGATGGCATTGAGGAGTACACCACATCAGTCATTGGCTTCATCAATAAGTGCATCGATGATGTCGTCCCCACAGTGACCGTAATGACATACCAACCAGAAGCCATGGATCACAGGCAACATCCGCACTGAGCTAAAGACTAGATCTGCCACATTCAAGGAGCGAGACTATAACCCGGAAGCTTATAAGAAATCCCGCTTTGCCCTTCGACGAACCATCAAACATGCAAAGCGTCAATACAGGACTAAGATCGAATCGTACTGATGCTCGTCGGATGTGGCAGGGCTTGCAAACTATTACAGACTACAACGGGAAGCACAGCTGAGAGCTGCCCAGTGACACGAGCCGACCAGACGAGCTAAATTACTTCTATGCTCGCTTCAAAGCAAATAACACTGAAACATGCATGAGCGCACCTGAAGTTCCGGAAGACTGTGTGATCACTCTCTCCGCAGCCGATGTGAGTAAGACCTAACAGATCAGCATTCAAAGGCCGCAAGGCCAGACGGATTACCAGGACGTGTACTCAGAGCATGTGCTGACCAACTGGCAAGTGTCTTCACTGACATTTTCAACCTCTCCCTGTCCGAGTATGTAATACCAACATGTTTTAAGCAGACCACCATAGTCCCTGTGCCCAAGAACACTAAGGTAACCTGCCTAAATGACTACCAACCCGTAGAACTCAAGTCTGTAGCCATAAAGAGCTTTGAAACGCTGGTCATGGCTCACATCAACTCCATTATCCCATTAACACTAGACCCACTCCAATTTGCATACCGCCCCAACAGATCCACAGATGATGCAATCTCTATTGCACTCCACACTGCCCGTTCCCACCTGGACAAAAGGAACACCTATGTGAGAATGCTGTTCATTGACTACAGCTCAGCGTTCAACACCATAGTGCCCTCAAAGCGCATCAATAAGCTAAGGACCCTGGGACTAAACACCTCCCTCTGCAAGTGGATCCTGGACTTCCTGACGGGCCGCCCCCAGGTGGTGAGGGTAGGAAACAACAAACCCGCCACGCTGCTCCTCAACACAGGGGTCCCTCAGGGTTGCGTGCTCAGTCCCTTCCTGCACTCCCTGTTCACTCATGACTGCATGGCCAGGCACGACTTTAACACCATCATTAAGTTTGCCGATGACACAACAGTGGTAGGCCTGATCACCGACAATGATGAGACAGCCTATAGGGAGGTCAGAAACCTGGCCGTGTGGTGCCAGGACAAGAACCTCTCCCTCAACGTGATCAAGACAAAGGAGATGATTGTGGACTACAGGAAAAAGAGGACCGAGCACACCCCTATTCTCATCGACGGGGCTGTAGTGGAAGAGGTTGAGAGCTTCAAGTTCCTCACATCACCAACAAACTATCATGGTCCAAACACACCAAGACAGTCGTGAAGAGGGCACGACAAAACCTCTTCCCCCTCAGGAGACTAAAAAGATTTGGCATGGGTCCTCAGATCCTCAAAAGGTTTTACAGATGCACCATCGAAAGCATCGGGTTTCAGGTTGCATCGGGTTCGGGTTGACGGGTTGCATCACTGACTGGTATGGCAACTGCTCAGACTCTGACCGCAAGGCTCTACAGAGGGTAGTGCATACGGCCCAGTACATCACCGGGGCCAAGCTTCCTGCCATCCAGGACCTCTACACCAGGCGGTGTCAGAGGAAGGCTCTAGAAATTGTCAGACTCCAGCCACTGTAGTCATAGACTGTTCTCTCTGCTACCTCACAGGAAGCGGTACCGGAGCGCCAAGTCTAGGTCCAAGAGGCTTCTAAAACAGCTTCTACCCCCAAGCCATAAGACTCCTGAACATCTAATCAAATGGCTAACCAGACTATTTGCATTGTCCCCCCTGCTGTTTTATACCGCTGCTACTCTCTGTTGTCATCTATGCATAGTCACTTTAATAACTCTACCTACATGTATATTATACCTCAACTAACCAGTGCCCCCGCACAATGACTCTGTTTTGGTACCCCCTGTATATAGCCTCGCTATTGTTATTTTACTACTTCATTTGTACTTTTATTTCTCATTCTTACTCATATTTTCTTTTAAACAGCATTGTTGGTTAGGGGCTCGTAAGTAAGCATTTCACTGTAAGGTCTACACCTGTTGTATTCGGCGTATACAACTAATACATTTTGATTTGATGAATACCATGACTCTCCCATCCCATGGAATGTCCACCGCCCTCATGTGACATGTCTGCTAAAATGTTATCTGGTTCTTCGATGATAGACGGGAGAGACAAGGTTAACTGAGTTTAAACAAGTAAAGACCAACAAAATACATGGAATGTTCACAGGCTTCATGTAGGGGTAAAAAAAGCATATGGTTTTCGAAGACTTAGAGATTGTCAGTAGATGTGGTTTTCCTGCAAGAGTTACATTTAAAAAAGGATAAATGTAACATTTAAAGAGGAGCTGGGTTGGAGAGGCCTATGCTGCCACCTACTGTACTAACATCAGAGGTGTAGGCATCCTGATAAATAACACCATGTTCTCATATATCCCAGCACATGGACCAAGAAGGCCGTTTTCTTATGTTAAATTATACCATACATGGTGAAAAATACACATCGATTTCATTGTATATCCCCCAAGGGGCAAATATGGTGTTGTTTTTTGTGTATAGAATTTAAGCTATATTTGATGAAATCCAGGCAGGAACTATTATCTTAGGTGACCAAAATCATACAAAATCAATAAGATTGACAGACGTAGCAATAAAAAAGGCAAATTCAAGGAGCATCCAACGAGGATGAAAAATTTCATCTCTACAAATAATTTCCAGGACACCTGAGATTACTATTCCCAACTATAAAAGACTACACCATTTTTTTTCTCTCAAAGTAAGAAAAGCTATTCAAGATTTGACTACATTTTTTCCCCAAAAATAATGCTCAACAATTTACTGTGTTAAAATAAAATCATGATATTTTGATATCACATCATTCTCCAGTATCATGCTTAATTACACCAATAGTAATATCAGATCATTCTCCAGTATCATGCTTAATTACACCAACAGAAAATGCACTGAGCGACAGAATATGGAGAATAAACAGCACATTGTCAAGACCCGAAATCTATTAAATATGAAACAAACAAAAAATAATAATCTTCACCATTACAAATGTAGACATGTAGGACAGAGAAAAGCCCCGATATAATTTGGATGCTTTTAAGGCACGTGTCAAACTCATTCCATGGAGGGCCGAGTATCGGCGGGTTTCCACTCCTCCCTTGTACTTGATTAACGAAATAAGGTCACTAATTAGTAAGGAACTCCCCTCACCTGGTTGTCTAGGTCACTAATTAGTAAGGAACTCCCCTCACCTGGTTGTCTAGGTCACTAATTAGTAAGGAACTCCCCTCACCTGGTTGTCTAGGTTCAGTCCCTTAATTATAAGGACTCCCTCAACCTGTTGTCTAGAGTCACTAATTAGTAAGGAACTCCCCTCACCTGGGTTGTCTAGGTGTCCACCTAATTAGTAAGGAATCCTCACCTGTTGTCTAGGTCCTATTTATAGGAAACTCCCTAGCTGGTTGTCTAGGTCGCCTGAATTAAGTAAGAACTCCCTCACTGTTGCTAGTCTATTTATGGATCTACCTGTGTAGGGTCCTAATTAGTAAGGAATCCCCTTCAACTGGTTGTCTAGGTCACTAATTGTAGGCAACTCCCCTCACCTGTTGTCTGTAGGTCACTAATTAGTAGGAACTCCCCTCACCTGGTGTCAGGTCCCTTAATTAGTAAGGATCCTCACCTGGTTGTCTGGTCACTCATGAGAATCCTACGTTCTAGCTAATTAGTAAGGAGCTCCTCAACCTGGTTTTAGGTCACTAATTAGTAAGGAACTCCCCTCACCTGGTTGTCTAGGTACCTATTAGTAAGGAATCCGCTCAACCTGGGTATGTCTAGGGTCACTTACTGAAAGAAGACAAAATTCCTACCAGACTTTTTAGGTCACTAGAGTTGTAACGGACTCTCCCTGTTGTCTATTTAGGCCTTATTAGGGGAATCCCTTCACGTTGTCCTAGGTCAATAGTCGAATCTATGGTTTCTAAGTGCTAACTGAAAGCAAAAATACACTAGGCTGAGTTGAATCTCTTTAGGTACCATAGAGAATTCTCCTGTAGTTAAACATTATAAATAATGTAAGAAAATCCAAGGAGGATAACTGTAACTTAACCAAACATGTGGAAAAGGTCAAGGGGTTTGGGAATACTTTCTGAATGGCACTGTAAGGTTCTTAGCTTACACGATGGATTTACTTTATTGCTCTGCAAACAGGGAAAGGCTCACTTGGCATGTTCGCCTCAGCGCTGTGTGCTCTCACTGCGATGCATGATTGTGTGCTGCCAGACGCCAGCGGTGCAGTCAAGTTCAAACTAGCCACAACCTCATTTTGTGAATCTCGATGATTGTCACCATCAAACGAATGGCATGAAGAGAAGCATCGCTTGGAAGTGTTTACTTACTGATGTCAGGGCATAGGGAGTTGGCAGGCCCTCCGGTTGTTTACGACCCCCCAGATGTAGTGAATAGGTCATCTTCCAGTCAGCTACGGGCTGTGTGACCGTACAACGATGTAAGGGATTCCCTGGCATGTTCCTACCACCTGGTTCTCACTGGAGGCAAATATTATTCCCCGCAGAGAAACTAGATGAGGGAGGACCGAGACCATGGTATTTACTACAGAGACACTGGTATTTCTACAGAGAGACACTAGTATTATTACAGCGAGACACTGTATACTAAGGACTAGTATTACTAGAGAGACACTAGTATTACTACAGAGAGACACTAGTATTTACTACAGAGGAGACCTAGATTACTACAGAGAGACACTAGAATTACTACAGGAGAGGGACACTAGTATTACTACAGAGCCGGGGACAGCTAGTTTACTACAGAAGGGAACCAGTATTTTACAGAGAGACACCAAGTTTACAGAGAGACACTAGTATTACTAGCAGAGAGAACACTAGTATTACTCGAGAGGACCCGTAACTAAGAGACGATTATAGGACCAGATTACTACAGAGAGACACTAGTATTACTACAGAGAGAGATAGTATTACTACAGAGAAGACCACAGTATTACTCCAGAGAGAGACACCAGATTACTATCAGAGAGACCACTAGTCATTACTACAGAAGACACAGATACTACAGAGAGACATAAGTTTACTACAAGCGAACATAGTATTACTAGAGGACAGCTACTACAGGGACACTAGTATTACTACAGAGAGAGCACTACGGAATTACTACAGAGAGACACTCGTATTACTACGAGAGACACTGTGTTACTCGAGACTAATTACACAGGAACCACTAGTATTCTACAGGAGACACTTAGTATACTCAGAGAGACACTAGTATTACTACAGAGATGCATCATTCCAGAGACACTAGTATTACTCAGAAGACATAGAATACTTACGAGAGGGACATTAGTATTACTACACGAGAGACACTAAGTTATTACTACAGAGACACTAGTATTCTAAGGAACAAGTCTACAGAGAGACACTAGATTACTACAGAGGAGAGAACACTAGTTTACTACGAGAGAGCACTAGATCTTACTACAGAGAGACACCACTATACTGAACTACCAGTGTTACAGAGACACTAGTATATTACTACAGAGAGACACCTAATATTACTACAGAGGATCACTAGTCATTGACTCGAGACACAGTCAGAGACACTAGTATTCTACATACCAGTTAAGAGAGACAGTACTAGAGAGGGACTTATTACTTACAGAGAGACACTAGTATTACTACGAGACAAGATAGAGAACCTATTACTACAGAGTCACTTTTTACTACAGAGATACACTAGTTATTATACAAAGGGACACTGGTATATACAGAGACAGAGCACATAGTATTACTACAGAGAGGGGACACATATTATACAGGACAGTTTACTCAGAGCAGACACAGATATCAGGGAACAGTATAAGAGAACACTAGTATTACTACAGAGCGACACTAAGATATTACTAAGAGAGACACTAGTTATTTTACTTACAGAGAGAGACAACTAGTTTACTTACAGAGAGACACTCGTTTACTACAGAGAGAAACTGTCTTACTAGAGAGACCATGTTACTACCAGAGGACTAGTATTACTACAGAGAGGCACTAGTACTTACTACAGAGAGACCACTAGTATACTACAGAGAGACACCAGTATTACTACGAGAAGACTAGTTAACTACAGAGAGACACTAGTATTACTACGAGAGATTTACTACACTAGTATTACGTACAGAGACAGAGAACCGTATTACTCAGAGATACACCAGTATTCATACGAGAGACAGTCACACAAGCCCAGTATTACTACAGAAGAGACACTAGTTTACTACAGAGAGACACTAGTAATTTACTACAAGGCACGTTCTACAGAACACTAGTATTTCTACAGAGAACTAGTATTACTACAGAGGACCAATTACTTAGGAGACTAGTACTACTGACCGAGAGACGTTACTAGAAGCTAGTGTATACAGAGAGACACAGTAGTTACTACAGAGAGAACAGACACAGGACATATATACACGAGGAACACTAGTATAAACTACAGAGAGCGACACTAGATATTACTAAGCAGGACACGGAGTATTACTTACAGAGAGACACTAGTATTTACTACAGAGAGGACACTAGTATTACTACAAGAGACCTTTAGATTACTACAGAGAGGACACTAGTATTACTACCGAGAGACACTATATTACTACGAGCAGACACTAGTACTTACAGAGAGACACTAGTATTACTACAAGAGAGACATGGATATTACTACAAGAGACACTCGTACTACTAGAGACCTATATACTCCAGGAAGACATAGTATACTACAGAGAGACACTAGTATTCACAAGGCGGAGACTAATAACGAGAGGAACCAGATACCGAGACATAGTATTACCTACAGAGAGACACTAGTATTACTACAGAGACGGACCTAGTATTATACAGAGAACAACTAGTATTAACTACAGGAGGGACAACTAATATTT
>NW_019946580.1:0-5135 GCF_002910315.2 Salvelinus sp. IW2-2015
GACCCCCTGCCGGACGACCCCCTGCCGGACGACCCCCTGCCGGACGACCCCCTGCCGGATGACCCCTGCTGCGTTCAAAATGGAACCCTTTCCCCCTATATAATGCACTACTTGTGACCAGGGCCCATAAGGCTTGTAGTGCACTATATAGTATGTCATTTGGGACGTGTTGCCTGATTCCACCCTCTCTCTCTCTCCCTTACCTTCCTATTGCTGGCAGCTATAACAGTCGGCAGCCATCGACTCTCCCTGGTGTCCATCAACAGGAAGACGACATCATGCTGCGAGATCAGCTTCTCCAGGTGTTCCACGTCCTGCCTGGCCTGGGACATGGTCGCCTCGGAGAAGTTGACCGGGTGGCCTGGCATCGGGATGCTCATCACGTGGCCCTCTGCATTCTATAGGGGGGACATATCATCTAGTTTAACCAATAGGGTAATAACACATATAGAGATCATGTGGGACATGGTCGCCTCGGAGAAGTTGACTGGCATAGGGGTGCTAATGGTATGACCTTCCACAAAGACATCATATAGGTTACCATAGGATATAGCACCCATTTTGTTAAAATATGCAGTCAGGGATCTTAAGCACTCACCGATTTGTAAACGTAATCATACAAATTGCTAAATAGATCAAATATGAGCAAAGATCCAAATGTTTCTCCAGATGTGTATTAATGTGAAGCATCTGGTTTGGCCATTTCCACTCACGACCAAATATGGTGGTGAGAGGGAAGCCCAGTGGCAGGCAGTGGGAGAAGATGGACCAAATATGGTGGTGAGAGGGAAGCCCAGTGGCAGGCAGTGGGAGAAGATGGATGGAATGACCCAACCCTACTGGAAATGACCCTACTGAATTACCAACCCTGGAAATGACCCAACTAGCCGGAAATGACCGCCAACCTGGAAATGACCCCAACCCTGGAATGACCCTCAAACCCTGGCCCAACCTGAAATGACCCAACCCTGAGAAGTGACCCCAACCCCTGGAAATGACCCAACCCCTGGAAAATCCAGCCCTGAAACCTCGCTAACCACCTGGAATGACCAACCCTCAGGAATGCCCAACCCCTGGAAATGACCCCAACCCCTGGAAACCTCAACCACCCTGGAAATGACCCCCAACCCAGGAATGAACCCAATCCAGGAATGACATAATGAAGACAGTCTTTACTACACCTCACTAACATGAGTGGTCCACTGCTTATGGAAACTTTCAAATCATGATCATGCCAGACAATCATTCAGCATGCTGAATGACATCAACATATGAAACATGACAGTCCCAATCACGTTATTTGTAAATATTATGCATCTCCATTACCTTCAGTAGCTGTAGTATGACACCTATGAGTTCTAGCAGCCAGGCGTCCTGCTTATCATGGCAGCTGACGACGTCACTGTACACTGCTCTGGCCAGGGTCCGGCTCTGGTGGGACTGAAACAAAACAAACAAAAGCGTTCAGGGTCTGTCTAGCTGTGACTGATACAGTAACAACACAAGAGTTCAGGTTCTGTCTTGGTGGACTAAACAAACAACAACAAGAAGGTTCTAGGAGTCTTGGTCTCTGGCTGATATCAGACATACAAAAAGTAGGTTCAGGTCTGGTCTCTGTGGACTGAAACACAACAAACAAATAGTAGGTTCAGGGTCTGGTCTCAATGGTGGATGATACAAAACAAACAACAAGAGGTTCATGGTCTGGTCTTGTGGACTGTGATAACAAACAAACAAGAAGGTTCATGGTCTTGTCTGCTTGGTGACTGATACAAACAAACAAGAAGGTTCAGGGTCTGGTCTCATAGTGGACTGATACCAAAACAACAACAAGAGATTCAAGGTCTGCGCTCTCGGTGACTTGATACAAACACACAAGAGGTCAGGTCTGTCTCTGTGGACTACTACAAACAACAACAAAGAGGTTCAGTCTGGTCTCTATGGGGAATATACAACTTAGGAACAACCAAGAGTTCAGGGTCTGGTCTGTGGATCTGATACAAACAAAACAAGAGGTTCAGGCCTCTGGTCTGGTGACTGATACAAAAACAAAGAGGTTCAGGGTCTGGTTCTGGTGGACTGATACAAACAACAATCACGAGGTTCAGGTTGGTTAGAACATATTTTGTATCGATGTTACTTGTTAACCTCTAACCAAAATAATAGATTAAAAAAAGGTGGGATACAAAAATATGCTAGGTTTTTTTGAATTTGAATGTTCGAAAAGTCGTTCTCACATCTCCGTGGCCAACACAGACAGACAAAACAATAACGCAACCATGCGTCTTACGTCTCGGGGGCAACGTCGTACAGAAGTAGCATCCGTAGCGGGTCCGGGAGTGTGGAACAGAAGGCTGCGGAGCTGGCGGGCTCGCCCTGGAGGAAAGTTGAGCGGAGAAGTAAGAGGAGTCGGGAAGATCTCCTGGTCCACAGGTTTTTCTTCAGACCGTGTCTCATCACCACGAAGTGTCAAAGCCCAGGCAGAATTCACTACCAACGGAGAACAGGTGAGGGGGAGGAGGAGGGAGAGAAGGCGAGAACAGGAGTGGAGAGCAGAGAGAGGTGGGAGAAGAGAGAAGAGGGTGAGAGAGAGAAGAGCTGTCGAGAGAGAGAGTGGAGAGAGAGAGGGAGAGAGAGAGGGGAGAAGAGAGAGAGAGGGTGAGGAGGGAGGAGGAGGAGAGAGCAGAGGGTGGAGGGAGGAGGAAGGAGCGACGGGAGGGAGGAGGAAGGACGAGGAGGAGGGTAGGAAGTGAGCATGAGAGGGAGTAAATGACGAGGGAGGGAGGAGACGGCAGAAGGGACGGGAGAGGACGAGGGAGGAAGAGGGAGCGAGGAGCGGAGGGAGGAGGAGAAAGAGAGAGGGTGGGAGGAGAGGAGCGATGAGGAAGGGAGATGGGAATAGCCGAACGTGTTTGTTAAATTATAACATTGAAATACCTCTCCCCAAAGCTAAACATCATATACACTAGAAACAATCCCACTTTCATTATGTTATGAGTAGTAAGTCACTGGGTTGAGTTCAATATGCTTTATAGACTATTATACACCAAGCCATTAGGATATGTCTGTGTCCCAAATGCTTTACCCGATCCCTATATAGTCACTACTTTATAACCAGAGCCCTATCCCTATATAGCTGCATCTACTTTAGACCAGAGCCCTATCCCTATATAGTGCCACACTTTAACCAAGACCCTATTCCCTATTATAGTGCACTACTTTAACCAGGCCCTATTCCCATATATAGTCACTGCTTTCTACAAGGCTCATAAGCGAATAGGTGCATTTGGACGCACACAGAGCATGTTCAGGACGCACTATCAGTAGATTCTATTCAGGACCGGCACACAGAGCATGTTCAGGATGCCACACAGAAGCATGTTCAATCTAATCGATGGGATGACTCTTCGTCAAGAACTCGATTTGATCTCTTATGAATCACACAATCTTTCAGGCCATCTTAGCCTGGAGAACACTGGTATCTCAAATGGTTACCTATTTACCTTATGCTCTGCGTCGTAAAGTATGCCACAGTATAGAATAGCTCTGGTCTAAAGTAGTGCACTATATATGTAATAGGGTCCTGGTAAAGTAGTTCACTATATAGAAAGTGCTCTAGGTCTAAGTAGGCACTATATAGGGAATAGTGCTCTGGTCTAAAAGTTATGCACTATACTAGGAAATAGTCCTGCGTCTAAATAGTCACTATTAGGAATAGGGTCCTGTCTAAGAGGCACTATATAGAAATTAGGGTTGCAGTTTGGAAGGCATTTCTTTGAACCACTGTTTCAGTAGAGCCAAACACACTGGACGACCCCTGCTGGATGACCCCCTGCCGACGATGGCATGACCCCCTCCGACACTGTGACCCCCTGCAGGACGACCCCCTGCCGCGACCCCCTGAGACACCCCCTGCCGGCAACCTCCTGCGACGACCCCCTTGCCGGACTACCCCCTGCCGGACGGGACCCCCTGCCGGACGACCCCTGCAGGACGACCCCCTGCCGACGACGCCCCTGCCGGACGACCCCTGCCGGACGACCCCCTCCGGACGATGGATACCCCCCTCGGGACGACCCCCTAGCCGGACGACCCCCTGCCGGCGATGGAGACCCCCTGCCGGACACCCCCGGCCGGACGGACTCCCCGCGACACCCCCCGGATGACCCCTGCTGCGTATCAAAATAACCCTTTGCCCCCCTATATAATGCACTACTGTGACCAGGACCATAAGCTTGTAGCTGCACTATTAGATGTCATTTGAACGTATTTGTTGCCTGATTCCACCTCTCTCCTCTCCTTACCTTCCTTATGCTGCAGCTATACAGTCGCAAGCCAGTCGCTCTCCCTGGTATTGTCCATCAACAGGGAAGACGGAACATCATCGCGAGATGTTCTCCAGGGTTCCACTGTCCTGCCTAGCCTGACATGCGCCTCGGAGAAGTGACGGTGGGCTGACATCGGATGCTCATCACTGCCCTCTGAAACATTCGTATAGGGACATAATCATCTGTTTAACCAAAGGGAAACACATATAGAATTCTGTGGACATCGGTCGCCTCGGAGAAGAACTGGCAAGGTGTATGTCTACTTCCACAAAACATCATATAGTTCCCATAGATATAGCCCCATTTTGTTAAAATATGCAGTCAGGTGCTTAAGCACGTCACCGTATTTGTTAAATCGTCAGATCAACAAATTTGCTAATAGACTCAAATATGAGCAAAGATCCAAATGTTTCTTCCAGAGTTACTTATGGAACTCTGTTTGGCCATTCCATCTCACGACCAATATGTGGGAAGGAAGCCCAGTGGCAGGCATGGAGAGATGGACCCAAATATGTGTGAGAGGAGCCCAGTCAGCAGTGGGAAGAAATGGACCAAATATGGTTGAGAGGAAGCCATGGCAGGCAGTGGAGAAGATGGACCCAAATATGGTTGAGAGCCGAAGCCAGTGGCAGGCATGGGAGAGAGCGACCACAATATGTGGGAGAGGGAAGCCCATGGCAGTCATGGAGAAGATGACCAATATGGTGTGAAGGAAGCCATGCACAGTGGAGAAAGATGACCAAATATGGTGGAGAGGCTAAGCCCTATGCAGCCCAGGGGAAGAAGATGGAACCAAATATGTGTGAA
>NW_019946580.1:6256-9704 GCF_002910315.2 Salvelinus sp. IW2-2015
GGTGAGAGGGAAGCCCAGTGGCAGGCAGTGGGAGAAGATGGACCAAATATGGTGGTGAGAGGGAAGCCCAGTGGCAGGCAGTGGGAGAAGATGGAGCGAGATGGATTATGGCCGACATTCTGCTTATTTTCTCATCGATGGAATATTTGATCTTAATGCAATGGGGGTTTTTTTGTTCCAAAAACTAGAATCTTACAAACTGAGTGGGACTAAGTTTTGTAGACATTTCCCTTTGCCAAAGTTTCATTTTTTTTTTTGTTGTTTAGGAGTGCAAGGGTGACATGAGTTATCGCATTTCAGAGTAGGCGTTCCCTAACGGAAATATGCAAATATATGCTAGAACGCSCCAATAAGATCTCGCTAGCTCATGCTTTTGGCTCTTCCCACCTCCTTGCTTGTTCTGCCCACTAGGATTCATTCGTTCCCGTTGAAAAACGACAGGTTCTGGTCTACCTCGGGTTAGTTATAAAAATAGTTTTTGACGTAACACATCATACGAAATGGTACACAATTTTTCAGGGACGTGTTTTGGCTTGTTAGTGCTACTTTCAAAACTACTGGCTGAAATTACACAAAAGCTCTGGAGCATCACTTTAAACACAACCATGGAATAGAAAATGTGAGAGATCACAGTAGGCTACTACAGGCTCAGCTGTCCATGACTTCATCACACCTGCAGGAGCTGCATCATGTATGATGATCACACGTAAAACGCGCCGCTCGGCTCCCAGGTAAAACGTGCCGCTCGGCTCCCAGGTAAAACGCGCCGCTCGGCTCCCAGGTAAAACGCGCCGCTCGGCTCCCAGGTAAAACGCGCCGCTCGGCTCCCAGGTAAAACGCGACGCTCGGCTCCCAGGTAAAACGCGACGCTCGGCTCCCAGGTAAAACGAGACGCTCGGCTCCCAGGTAAAACGCGACGCTCGGCTCGCAGGTAAAACGAGACGCTCGGCTCCCAGGTAAAACGCGCCGCTCGGCTCCCAGGTAAAACGCGACGCTCGGCTCCCAGGTAAACCTGATCAAAGTGTGATTAACAGGCCAGATTGCACCCCCACAAGTGTCACAGGACTCATCTGAAGGTAACCCATACAAACGAATGGAAGTACGGAGGTAGTTTTGTGCCAACAAAAATATGGGATTAAATGTGTACAATAAAACTAATATTTCCTGAGCTTTCTTATGTCTCCTAGATATAGCACTAGGGCTGTCGTCAACAACAACAAAAAATCTTGATCGACCAATAATACAAAATATACAAATGTAGAAGTAACTTCTATTGCCAATATGTAAAAATAGCCTACATAAAGCCAACAAATAAAAACATTGCAGCATAAATATCCTATAAATCACATTGGCTACACATGGCCTGTCTGCAACGAACTGGAAACATTGTATCAACTATTAACTTGGTCCAGCCCGAACATGGCCAGCAAACATGCAACATTGTATAAATATTAACTTGGTCCAGCCCGAACATGGCCAGCAAACATGCAANGCCAGCAAACATGCAACATTGTATAAATATTAACTTGGTCCAGCCCGAACATGGCCAGCAAACATGCAACATTGTATAAAATATTTTGGGCCCTGGAGTTTCCCCGTCAGTGAGCTCTGGAGAGACAGACACTCTGCTGTAGGCTATTTGGTGCAAAGGACAAGAGCATTACAATTGTTTCCCCTTTAATGCTGAGTGGTTATTGAAAGGGAGAGGGCGGGAAAGATTTTTCAAATAGGCTTCATTAAGGAAGTATTGTCATTCTCAATGGATGTAAATGACTTATGATGACTTATTCCTTTCTGTTTTGAGGCGAAGAAAAAAATGACTTTGAGAAGCTCCACAGTGATGGTGAACTACGACAATCAGAAATAGTATCAGATTCCCAAACGGGAACATTTTCAGGACTATATTTGTGCCCAGGCCAGGTAGCCTAGACCTAATCCTAACCGTAATCAGGTGCGTGTCCTTACTCAACATTGACAGGAGCGCTCCAAAGAAAAGACAATGAATAAATGTACAATTCGTAAATGGTATTAAACTTTTTTTCCCCCCTCACAGGATTAGCCTAAGTTCTGCGCTCTGCAAACAACGTGTCCACTCCTACAATGACAACGTTAAGACTGTAATAATAATAATATATTGAATGTATTAACAGAAATTACCGTAACCAAACAAACAAAGATCAGAAATGTTGGGAATTAACGGTAAATGATGGTGATTCTGGTGTACCATCCCTGAGGCCTCTCCATTGGATTAGTCCACTGAGACAGGCCTCTACAATGGATTAGTCCACTGAGACAGACCTCTACAATGGATTAGTCCACTGAGACAGACCTCTACAATGAATGGATTAGTCACACTGGACAGGCCTACAATGGATTAGTCACTGAGGACAGGACCTCTACAATGGATTAGTCCCGAGACGACTAGATTAGAGGAGGCGCATATATCCCTCTGAAAGTACAATGGATAGTCTAGACTCACTTGATGCCACTCAGACAGACCTCCACAATGGATTAGTCCACTGAAGACGGCCTGATACATGGTTAGTCCACTGAGACAGGCTCTACAATGGATTAGTCCACTGAGACAGCCTCCACATATGGATTTTAGTCCACTTGAGAAGGCTCCGCAATGGATTAGTCACCCCGAGACAGACCTCTACATTGATAGTCCATGAGACAGGCATCCACAATGGATTAGTATGGAGACGACTCTACAATGGACTAGTCCACGTGGACATGGCGTGAATCAGATGAATAGAGGTTTTCTCGTGTGCCACATTTTTTTTTAAATATACAGTAATTTGCCACTGCTGCAAAAAAAAGATCCTTGGTTGAACTAACAGCCTGTCGACCAAACGGGGTCAGTCGAATACACAGGGCGACACTTCAAAACCTTAATTTATTTTGTTTCCTGTCTTTTTTGCATTTATGAATGTGTTATTCCAATTGCATTCATGGGCTATAGTAGTAAAAGGCAAATTAAATAAATTTAAATTGAGAATACAAAAGGTCCAAGGCTTAGATCTTTTAGAAGTTAACAGAGCCACGAAGACCAAAAGCAGTTCCATCTGAAGATTACCATTAACACAAAGCAATTCCTCTGAAGGATCCATTAACACAAAGAGATCCATTGAAGGTCTAAAAGCAAGATTCCACTGATCTAACAAAAAGCAGATCCATCTGTGGATCCTTTAACACAAAGCAGATTCAATTGAAGGATCATTAACAAAAAGCAGATTTCATCTGAAGGATCTTAACACAAAGCAGATTCCATCTGAAGATCCTATAACAAAGCAGATCCATCTGTAGGATCCATTAACACAAAGCAGATTTAGACCATAAAACAGATCATCTAGATCCATTAACACAAGCAGTTCCATCGTAGGATCCATTAAAAAAGCAATTCCATTGAAGATCATTACAAAGCAGATTCCATGCTGTAGTGATC
>NW_019946580.1:10990-28377 GCF_002910315.2 Salvelinus sp. IW2-2015
ATAACTAATATCACTAACAATGACTGTACAGAGTTTCAGTTAAATAGAATCTACTTGCTACTGGAATATACAGGGAAGGGAAATGTTTCATAATAACCTGTTAGTCAGTTTATACCACTACTCGGGAAATATTAACCAGAGGGAGAGAGGTTCTAATAAATAGAGACCTGTGAGTTCTGTGACTACACTGGAATACTACAGGGGCAAGGATGTGAATCTAATAACACACCTGTTTAGTTCAAGTAATAATAACTACGGAATATACCAGAAGAGGCATGTGTTGATCTATAATACGACCCTGTTAAGTCAGTTCATAACTCTGTAATATCTAACAGGGGAGGGGTGTGCATATCTATGAAATAACCTGTGTCACGTCAGATGTAGTAACTAACTGGAAATACAGGAGGAAGGGATGTCGATTGATAAATAACCTGTTAGTCAGTTATAATACTGGAAATACAGTGGGAGGGAGTGTGTATCTATAAATTAACCTGTGTAGTTATAACTACTGGGAAATATCAGGGGGAGGAGATGAAAGATCTAATAATAACCTGTTAGTCAGTTATAACTAGCTGAAATAAGACAGGGGAGGGATGTGATCTTAATAACCTGTTAGGCAGTTATGACTACTCAGAATTACAACGGGGAAGGGAGTGTTTCTTACTAGTATAACCGTTAGTTAGTATAACTACTGGAATATACAGGGGAGTGAAAAGATGTGGGTCTAATAACCTGTTAGGATTATAACTACTGGAAATATACAGGCGGATGGAATGTGTTCTATAATAACCTGTAGCTCGCAGTATATCCAACTACTGCGAATATAACAGGGAGGATGTGTTCTATAATAACCTGTTAAGTCAGTTACTAACTACTGGGAATATATACAGGGTGAGGGATGTGTTCTACTCAAACCAGTGTTTAGTGCATGGTTATAACTACCTGACTAAATACACGGGAGGATGTGTGAGATAAGTAACTGTTCTTAGTAGACTAGATTGTTATTATAACTAACTCCCGGGGAATATACAGGAAGCGTGTCGTTCTATAATTAACCGCTAGTTTTAGTCGTGTAACTCTGATGGAGTATGCAACAGGGGAGGGGATTGTTCTATGAGAGTAGCACCTGGTTAGGCTACAGTTATAACCACATGGGACAAATATCATCATTCCAGCGGGGCGAGGGATGTGTCTATAATATCAACGCTGATTTATGTGCAGTTATAACTACTGGAATATAGGCAGCAGGGAAGTAGGGAGGGGTGAGATTTGCTAATAATAACTGCTAGCTGTACGCTCAACACGTTATAAACTAGCTGTGAATATAGCAGGGGAGGGAGTGTTTCTAATAATAACTGTTTAGTTCAGTTAACTACCGAATAGGGGAGAGGGTGCCTATACATACTGTATTTATCAAATACAGGGAGGGATGTGTTTCTAATAATAACCGTTAGTTAAACTACTGGAATACCAGCGGGGAGGAAGATGCTGTTGAGGTCCTAGTAATACCTGCGTTATTATCAGTGTGATAGTAACTATAGTCCATACGGAATATACAGGGAGGATGCTGTCTATAATAAAACTCGTTAGCTCTAAGTTACTAAACTGTTCATGGAATATTACAGAGGGAGCGGATGTTGTTCCCTCATATAAACTAAACTGATTTAGTCACAGTTATCAACCTATACTTGAGGACATATAACAGGGGAGGGATGTGATCTATAATACCTGTTAGTCAGTATTACTGACTCTCTGGGATATCCAATCTATCAGGGGACGGGGATACTGTGTTTCTATAATAACCTGCGCTCTCACGTTCATTTCTACTAGAGGAGACTGACGTGACCCAAAAGAGTCGGAGAGCGGACGGTGATTTGATCTCAATATAACCTGTTAGCTTAGTTTGGTATGAACATATTGGAATATAGCAGGGGGACGGGAAATGTGTTTCTATACTATGAAGCAACTGTTGTCCAGGTTCAATTAATCAGCACTCGTGAATATACAGGAGAGAGAGAGGAGGTGTTGATAGTGAATATACTCCAGTTAGTTTGATAACACACTAGGATATGTAGCGGAGGGTTACGGCGATGGGACTATAGGAACGGCTGTTTAGTTCTAGCTATACAACTTAATCAGTGTAATCAATACTTGAGCGATACCGGCGGAGGGATGTGACACATCCGTGGTTATCAGATAAACACTGCAGTAAATATATGTTAATGGTGACTATGCTAGATAATAACCTTATCAGGTGACAAGGACATGATGGATATAATAACGGGAGTGAATGGAAGCGTATACTGCTGGAATAATACTAGAGGGATAATGATCTTAATAAGCTGTAGCACGTTAATATACTACTTATGGGAAATATACTTAGGGGAGGAGATGTGCGATTTCATATAATACCCTGTGTAGTCGTTCATATACAACTACTAGAAGGGAAGATAAGTATCAGGGGAGGGATGTGCTTCATAATAAGCACGTGTCTATAAGTTCACGTCTAGAGAGCTACTGAATATAACAGGGAGAGGAGTGTTCTATAGAACGGCTGTTAGTGTCGTTAACTTACTCGAGAATAATACAGGGGAGGGATGTGTTCTATACATACACACTCGTCTAAGTCAGATTAATAACTACTGGAATATACAGGGGAGGGATGTGTGTTCTAATAATAACCTGTTAGTTTATAACTACTGGAATAATAACAGGGGAGGAGATGTGTCTAAATAACTCTGTAGATCAGTTATTAACTACTCGGATAATATATCAGGGGAGGGGAATTGGTGTTCTATAATGAAACCTGTTAGGTAGTTGATATAACACTATCTGGACATATTACAGGAGGAGGGATGGTTATCTATAATAATCCTGTTAGTTGATAGACTACTGAACGAATATAAGGGGGGATGTGTTCATGAATATATCCTGTTAGTCAGTTCAGTACTACTGGAATCAGATACCAGGGGAGGAGGGGTGTGTTCCTATAATAACCTGTTGGAGTCACAGTTATAACTACTGGAATGTACAGGGGAGGGATGTGGATCTGAATACGATAACCCATGTTAGTCAGTTATAAACTACGGAATAATACCAGGGGAGGGAAATGTGTTTACTATAATAACCACTGTTAGTTACACCACACAAGGGAATATACTAAGGGATGTGTGAGTGTGTTCTATAAAAGAACCCTATGTTAGTTAACTACTGGAATACCCAGGTGGAGGGATGTTTCCTAATAAATTGGGGAACTGCTGCTAGTATGATAATATCTATCTGGAATATATAATACAGGGGAGGAGATGTGATCTATAATAAACCTGTTAGTCAGTTATAAACTACTGGATATATACAGGGGAGGGGTGGTGATCTATAATAACCTGTTAGTTACAGTTATAACTACTGGAATATACAGGGAGGGATGTTTAATAAGATAACCTGATTAGTGCAGTTATAATACTGGTAGATAATACAGGGCGAGGGTGATGATCTAATAACCTTCATGTTAGGAAAGTCAAGTTAATTTAGACTACTGGAATATATCAGGGGAGGATGATGTCTATCAATATACACTGTACGTCCGATTATATAAACTACTAGGAATATACATGGGGAAGGGATGTGATCTATAAATAACCTGTGTAGTCAGTTATAACTACTGGGAGATACTAGACAGGGGAGGGATGTGTTCTATAATACCTGTTAGTCAGTTAAACTACTGGGAATATAAGCACCGGGGAGGCGATGTGCTTCTATAATAGCCTGTTAGTTTATAACTACTGGAATTGACTACAGGGGAGGACGTGTTCTAGAGGCAAATAACTCTGTTAGCACTTGTTATTAACTACTGGAAAATAGTACAGGGAGGATGTGTTCTAATCAAGTAACCTGTTATCCGATTATAATATCTTATCTGTATAGGCAGGGGGAGGGATGTGTTCTTATATATGCTCAAACTGTACTAGTCAGTTATAACTACTGCCACACACTACAAAAGGGGAGGGCATGTGTCTCTATAATACACCTGTTAGTTATAACGTTCTGTGTATGATATACAGGGGAGTGGGTGAGTCTCTATAATAACCTGTGAGTTTGTAACTACTGAATATACAGAGGATGGATGTGTTCTATAGATACCTGTTAGTTGGCAGTTACTAATACTCTAGAAGATTGATAACAAGGGTCCGCATGTTGGAAGCGTGTGTTCTATAATATCCTGTTAGTCAGTTATATACTACTGGAATAATACAGGGGAGGGATGATGATCGTATAATTAACCTGATTTAGTGAATTATTTTTTCTTGATTTTTTTTTTTTCTTTTTTTTTGTGTAATTTGGCTGTGTATCAGTCTTCCTTCCCAAATGTTATGAACTACTGGATAATTACAGGGGAGGGATGTGTATCTATAATAACCTGTTAGTTATATACTACGGAATATAACAGGGGAGGGGTGGTGCTTCTTAATAACCTGTTGTTATAAACTACTGGAATATAACAGGGGAGGGATGTGTTCTAATAATAACCTGTTAGTAAACTACTGGAATATACAAGGCGGAGGGATGTGATACTATAATTACTCCAGTCTGTTACCTGCATTGTTATATCTAACTGTTGAGATAGGGTTCTAGTGGGGGGAGGGGATGTGATCTATAAGTCAACCTGTTAGGGTGACAAGCCTTATAACGGGACTGGAATATACGGAGGATGTGTTCTATAATAACCTGGGTTAGTCCAGTTATAGATACTGGAATGGAATACGAGAGGGGAGGGATGTGATACTATAATCACCCTGTTAGTTTTGCGAGGATTATAACTACTTGGCAAATATACAGGGGGAGGGATGTGTTTCTAGGTATAATAACCCTGTCTAGTTCAGTTATGAAGACTTGGGAATTAGACACGGGGAGGGAGATTGATCCTATAACTTAACAGCCTGTTAGTCAGTTTATAACTATAGTGGAATATAAGGGATTGGGATGTGGTTCCTATACACATACACTGTTTTAGTCAGAGAGACACTGGAATAGGAGCGGAGAGAGGCTAGGCCACACACCTGTTAGCCTATAACTACTACACGGAATATACAGAGGGAGAGGGGACGTGTTGCTTATAAATACCTGCTTTAGGCGAGGTAATAACAGTATCTGTGAGAATGATACAGGGAGTGTAAATGTTGATTATCTATAATGAACCCTGTAAAGTCTCCAGTTATCATTACGTCGGAGACTGGAATGAATACAGGGGAGGGATGTGTTCTATAAATACACCTGTTAGTACAGATTATAACTAATATTAGGAGAATATAACATGGAAAATGTGATGGAGAGGAGGCGGGAGGCGTATAGTATCTCTGTTGGAATATTTAACACAGGCGATACGTAGGTTCGATATAGAATACTGGTGTAGCAGTTTCAAGAGACATACATAGTATATGAGCATGTGTGTGTATGGAGTGGGGTTCTATGAGAGAGCGACTGTTAGTCAGTTATTAAGGAGACTACAGTCTGGGAAGAGGACACACGGCGGGATATATGTGTTATGTATATCAACACAACTTGATTAGTTAACTACATGAGATCAGTATACCGAAAAGGAAGGATGTGATCCTATAACAAAAGCGCGAGGTCAGTTATAGAAACATACTTCCTATGAGATAAGGCAGAATGCGAGAGATCAAACCTCAGAGAACTACTTGGAATGAGTAAGCAGGGGTGATGGGCAATCATAAAATAACACATGTTAAGTCAGCTTATAACTACTGGGAATATACACGGGGAGGGATGATGTTCTATAAATAACCTGTTAGTCCAGTTTATTAACTACTGGAAATATACAGGGGAGGATGTGATCTATAATAACCTGTTGTTATAATCTTCAAAACTACTAGAATATAAGGGGAGGATTGATCTATATTAACTCTGTTATGTCAGTGTATAACTACTTTTGTGAATATACAGGGAAAAAGTGATTGTGTTCTATTATATACCTGTTAGTTTCTATTGTTATAAACCTACTGGAATATACAGGGAGGGGGTGTCCATAATAATGGAACCTGTGTAGTTATAAATACTAGGATATTATTCAGGGGAGGGGATTGCGTACTCTATCCCATCCCGGTCACGATGAGGGAATGTGATGCGAAGTGCCATTGTATTATGTTTTTGGATTCCGTTCAATTTAACGTTATTTACCATTTGCTGGCTAGGAGAAACAGCAGATTCCTCAGAGGCCATCCTGGATGCTGGGGCAGAGTGCAGGGGTCATACACACCCACGGTTACCTGCAATGTTAACAAAGCATATTTGACCTAACCTTTAAACCAGGAAGTCTCATTGAGGCCAAAATACCACTTTTCTAAGGGAGACTTCACACAAGAGGATTGTGGATTGTGCCAAGAAACATCAGTGACTTCATAGAGACCTTACCTGAATGAACCAGGAAGTAAAGTGCAAAAGCAGAACATGTAAAAACTCCCACACGCACAGTGTAATGTTTATTGTGCCATTAAATCTAACCACCAATATAGGACATCCTTATCAGCATATTGATATTCCAGTCTTACTCCACAGTGAGCAAAGAGGAGTATGTGCAGGTAAATGCTCAAAATAAAGGAAACATCAGTAAATGAGGGTTCTGGTACCTCTTATGGTGTTGGGGTGTATTTTCCTGGCATGGATTAGGTCTACTCAACCCCTTAGAGGGCATGGTAAACTAGCCTGGCTACCCACTCAACCCCTTAAGGGCATGGCAACTATCTAAGCCTGGCTACCCCATCTTCAACCTTGCCATTAGAGGCAATGGTAAAACTAGCCTGCTGCACCCACTCAACCCCTTAGACGGGCAGGTAAACTAGCCTGGCTACCCACTCAACCCTTAGAGGGCATGGTAAACTAGCCTGGCTACCCACCAATCAACCCTTAGAGGCGATGGTAACTAGCGGCTACCCACTCAACCTTAGAGGGCATGGTAAACTAGCCTGGCTACCCACGTCAACCCCTTAGAGGCAAGGTAAACTAGCCTGGCTACCCACTCAACCCCTTAGAGGGCAATGAGTAACTAGCCTGGCTACCCACTCAACCCCTTAGAGGCAGTGTAAACTAGCCTGGCTAGCGCCACCAACCCCTTAGAGGGCATGGTAAACTAGCCTGGCTACCCACTCAACCCCTTAGAGGGCATGGTAAACTAGCCTGGCTACCCACTCAACCCCTTAGAGGGCATGGTAAACTAGCCTGGCTACCCATTAGGTCTACTCATTTCTCTAATAATTAATTTTACCGACAAAAAGATCCCACCATGTCAATCGAACAAACATTTATAAAATGACACTGAAACTTCCTGTTTCCATCACAGCTGTGGTGATTGTGTATACTTCAAAGCATAGAAACTGTGGATGGAAATGTGATTAATAACGATTGCCATATCCCACATAGAAATAGAGAAACAAGAACAGTCCTCCCATTACAGAACCAACAATATGGGCCATTCTGATCAGCATAACTCTTTGTCCCCAACTGACCTTGTTGAGATCAGTGTTGAAGCTGTCCCAGTCTCGTAGCTGGGCCACCTGGACAGCATCCTCTGTGTACTTGATCAGGAAGTAAGGAACAGCTGAGGTCCCTGTTTCACTGCACAGACTGTCATAGGCTGCCTGTAAGGCTGAGGTCTGGAGGGAAGAGACAGGGTATAGATCAACACAACCTCAACCTAACATCCTATCATCCTCAACCTAACCTTCAGTTCACCCCATGCTGTCTGTATAGGAGACATCCAGCCCTCAACCTAGGGCTGTGGTGATTGTCAAGCAAATAACTGTCGGGGGAAGACAGACACATCGGGGAGGTAGCTGCGCGCGTCCTTATCCAATTCCAAGGTGCATATTGAAGATATTGGAAGAACTGTCCACATTTACTTTTCATCAGCCAACCAGATGAGTAGGCTTAACGAACAGCAAAAACACTAGCCTYTCAATKTACTYTCCCCCATAGTACAACAGRTGACCTYTTCTATTCTGTGCGAGAAATACATATTCCAAACATAGTCTGGGACAGTTGTTAGATGCGATAGATCCCAAATMAATACAACCACTAGCATCAAAAAAAACMACGCAATGTGGCTGACACAACAGATCAGYACGTTTAGCTTAAATGTTAATAAATTATTAYGTTATTTTTTCACATTATAAGCCCTGCTTAAATTAGGAAAGTTTAGAAATAAATATGTTAGGCCTAGCCTATAGAAAGCTGATGGGATCCTCCTCTTTTTAATAGAGGCCATCACTCTGTTTTCTCCCTCAATTYCATAGCCTATAGAAATGTTGCTCAACATGATCTCATGGGCTCTCATGAAGTGTTTGATTAGATTTTCGAGACATTTGCATTGATGTCAGAGGGATTAGAGGGACAATAGAGTGCTGAGTACCAGGCAGTTAGCAAGTTTGGTAGGCTACTAATGACCATCAGCACCATCAGAGCTTGGAGAAGCCTAATTATAGTGACTAAATGGTCACATGGAATTTAACTGCCTTCATGACTCGTGACCGCCGGTGTGGCGGTAATACGGTCACCTCAACATCCATACCTCAACCTAACCTACATTTCACCCCAGACTGTCTGTATAGTCTTTCCTAGGATTGCAAGATTCCTGTAACTTTTTTCCCAAAAATGTCCTAGGTTTTCCATAAATTCTGTTTTCCTCCTTATTCCTTCCTATTATTTATTAGGGAAAACCTGGTAASTCCGGGGAAGTAAAATAACATGAGCTGACGCACACCCAGAATAATAGTTTGTGTAGAGGTGCTGACTAACGGTGAATAAACTATAAACTATCAAAATAAAGAAAGTCGCACACTCTATATATAAACTCCCAACAATTTAATGGGTATTTACCAACTTTTCGGCATCAGTGATGTGAAGGCACAGTGATGCCGATAACATTGGTAAATACCCATTAAATTGCTGGGAGTTTACACATGGAGAGTGTGACTTTCTTTATTTTGATAGTTTATAGTTCGGGGAAGTAACTAGAATTTTACAACCCTAGTCCCAGTCCTTCCCCACATATGTGACAGTCATGTTGGTAACCTGGTTCACCCCAGACTGACTCTGTATTCCCCTACTATCTGTGTTCTATGTTTGACTTTTACAGTCGTAAAGTTGACTCCCCAGAACATTCCAGATTATTGTGGGTCAGAGGCAGGTGATAAGCAGAGATCCTGTTCACACACACCCACGCAAACACACATACTCTAGTGATGCTCTGGTTGACTCACACACACCCACAACACAACACTCAGTAACCTACTTTAGWGMYMMRKKATMMYKKRKCWCTAATCTATGRATAAACTGTGAGTACCTGTTTAGAAGAGAAGACTTGTTCTAACGTAGCCGGCTCCTTGATGATCTTAATTCCCTCGGAGAAACAGAGAGCTGGGAAACAGAACCAGTAGTAGAAGTGGTACTTCTTCAGGTCCTGGCAGAGAGAGAGAGACAGACCAAGAGAGACAGAAAGAGAGAGAGAGAGACAGAGACAGAAAGAAAGAGACAGACCAAGAGAGACAGAGACAGAAAGAGAGAGACAGAAAGAGAGAGAGACAGAAAGAGAGAGAGACAGAAAGAGAGAGAGACAGAAAGAGAGAGACAGAAAGAACACTTAAATGCAGTGAACAGAACCCATCGTAAAAGTAATTAAACTATATTATAAACTTATACAGAACCATGTTTTACGCACTGCATAAGTCAGCAAAAGGAATTTGCAGAGGAGGGATGGGTCCTTGAGAGCATCACCGGACTGTATGGAATCCCAAATCTGGCAAAGACAAGAAAGGGAACTGAAACATGAGATATTTCCTGACTACATAAGAAGCTAACATATTAAACACAATTACAAGATGGCCTCATGTCGTAAGAATATATGTCAATGGCCTATGCTCCCTGAGGAGCGATGTTTATATATAGATAAGTGGGTCTTACCATAGACAGCTGTAGTGTATTTCTACGTATGTAATATATGTTTACATGTCTATCAATGGGCCTTACCTCCGTGGCCTGTTTTTCCAGCAGTGCTTTTTTGTCTGAGGTCTTGAAGGCCTCCAGTGTGTTGGTGTTGTACAGGGTCCCTGTGACGGGACAGCAGCGGGCTGGGCTGGGGCCATCCCTACACAATGGATCAGGAGCAACATGATGAACACATGTCTATTTCACTTTGTGCATCACACATTCCATATCCAATTTGTTAGCCCTCACTAGAGAGATAGAAGACATACTGTACCAGTCAAAGTCAAAGCTACCCTGGGACGGCAGGGTAGCCTAGTGGTTAGCGCATTGGACTAGTAATCAAAAGGTTGCAAGTTCAAATCCCCGACCTGACAAGGTACAAATCTGTCGTTCTGCACCTGAACAAGGCAGTTAACCCACCGTTCCTAGGCCGTTATTTTAAATAAAGGTAAAATAAATAAAAGTAAAATAAAAAGTGAGCGATGTCTATAATCTTAAGAGAAAAAAAAACGTTGCCATGTAGAACCGAAAAGGGTTCTTCAGGTGTCCCCAATAGGAGAACCCTTTGAAGAACCCCTTTTGGTTCCAGGTAGAACCCTTTCAACAGAGGGTTCTATTTGGAACCAAAAAGGGTTCTATTTGGAACCAAAAAGGGTTCTATCTGGAACCAAAAAGGGTTCTCCTATTGGGAGAGCCAAATAACCCTTTTTTCCTATGTGTGTAGCTCTAATACTTACGCCTCAAATGCACTAAACTCCAAAGTCAGGCGAGTAGGGAGGCCGACCGGATCGCCTAGTTCAAAGACAATAGACACAAATCACAGGTATCAAAAACGATACTTTTTGCAAAACCACACAATTGTGTCTCACAAGTAGTCTCRATTTCACTTAGCTATCAACATTGAACATGGCTGAACCAAGTCAAGACAGTCACACAAAGCCAGGTTTGTTAGGCCACTAAAATGTAAGTGTATAGGTAGGTAGCCTATAGGTATAAAGTCACCATTGTAGTAGTATGTACCCTTGGYTATTATTTTGCAATTCTTTTTTTACTAGTATGAAAATATATAATATTACATAATACTATGTATATCTCTCTCCATTTTACACGTGACAGCTGTCAACATTGAAGAACCGAGTCCAGAGAGAGACAGTCACCCAATTGTCCAGGAATGTTCCTCATTGTTTCATTCCTCACCATTGTAGTAGTAGCCTTTGATATTCTTGGGACTGTCATCCAGACGGTAGTCGTTGAGTTTCTTCTGAGTGAGCTGGTGCCAGAAGCCTGCCTCTAAGGCACTGGAGAAGGGAGCAAACTGCAGCTTCTGATCTGCACTGTCTTTGTCTACGGGCACAGAAGCCATCTCTATCACCGCTCCTGTTCCTTGATGCTCAGATACAATCTATATAAAGACATGAGAGAGGGGGGGGGGGATAAGAAATGAGGGGAATAAGAGAGGAGAGGGGGGGGTCGAGAGATGAGAGGGGGGGATAAGAAATGAGATGAGGGGGTGGGGGGAATGAGAGATGAGAGGCGAGAGATGATTGGAGAAGAGGAGAAATTAAAATAAGAGGAAAAGGGAGAGAAGAGAGAAGAAAGCAGAGAGAAGTAAAGTTGTTCATGACAGGAAGCAATTTAAGGAACTGATATAGCTACTTTACATGATTTTTGGCACGTTGATTAACATATCGATTAACAACTGGACTCCATTAAGGGTCAACTCCTACAAAAGTTTTCCAACTATTATTTACTGGAGATGTTGGAGTGTATAGCTAGTTAAACATGTTAATACGGTATTGTTGTGTGACTCTGGGTGTGCTGGCAGAGTTGTTGTGTGACTCTGGGTGTGCTGGCAGAGTTGTTGTGTGACTCTGGGTGTGCTGGCAGAGTGAGAAAAGGAACTTTTCAATAGTGTTGTTAGGGAGTTGTCCCTAGCTAGCTAACTGTCATGTGGCAACACTATTCAATTCACAACTTATACGTCTATTCTACACAGTCAGTCAGTCACACACACACACACACACACACACACACACACACACACACACGAGATCTGGCAGCTTGTATACTCAGCTGCCGGGGAGATATGAATTATCTGATTGTATTATATCTTCTGTTTCAATAACATGATTACAGCAGCCAGCTGTGGTTTCCTGCATGGCTAGTCTACATGACAACAGCTAGCTAGCTACCGACAGCACTAGAGCAGTCATGCTGTTCCACGGTGGAGTCGATTACAAGGCTCCTGTCATGCACATAAACACCAAACACGACAAGTTTAACTGAGCCAAAGGATATGTCACTTAGCTACATACAGCTGTTGAGCACTGAGAGAAGTGCGTTAACATTRTATTTGTTTTACCCGTGATACACTTACCCAAATACACCTCGCTTCCTTATTCAGATCATGTGATCTGTCGTTGCCGCAATGCACTGTGGGTATGTGCACAATGTTGTTGCTAGTTAGCCGTTCGCTAACAGTTGCTACATTTGTCTCTTTCTGTTGATTGGTATGTAGCTAAGTAAATTAGGACTCAATCTTTTACTGGCTACAACTTGTCAGTTTGGGTTGCTTTGTGGGGGGGACAAAATCGCCGATGCCAACTTGGTAAATCTAACGTTAGCGAACTTAGCTAGCTGTCTGTGCTAAATAGCTAGCTAACTAAAATAAATTCCAGTTGTAAGTTATGGCGCAAGTACCATAGAGTAAAAAACGAAAAACCAAAACATGAACATGAAACCGCAAACAATGAGACAAGAAAAAACGGACAGAAACTTGTACGCTCCACTCCTCATCTCGACGTTACTAATTTTCTGCCCGGATGAGCCAATAAAACTATAAATGTTTTTTTTTTTTGCTAGTTAGCAATGATGCCAAGCTAACAACCCATCTAATTAACAAATTAATGAACAAAAAAAGCCCCAGGAAGTAAGTTGACGGATAGTCCTTCAAACAGGCCAAAAAGAGGGGACATAGTCGCATGTGTCTTCTGTAGAAAAGCATGCTCTAGAAAGTCATGTCAAATGAGGATTTTCGTGTTGAGCCACATTCCATGCACTCAACTTCATTGGTTATTTAATTGGTTGAGTTAAACCAACCAGCTAGGCTGGTACTACACAGGCAGTTCTTCCATGCAGCACCAACCCAATTTCCCACAGCCCACTTTAGCTTCTAATCATTTCCCAATGATCCTAATCAATATAGTATTSACTTCACTGTAACATGTAAAGATAAACTAGCTATATTCCATTGGGTCCATATACAAAGTAGATGCATGTGTATTTCTGTGTCCAATTTCATGCCACCACTTATGTGCATAGAAGTTAGATGGACAAGGGCCAATGGACATCAGTAGGAGCCCCTGACCTGTCTCTAGCTTAATGTCCCTAACCGTTGTTTACAGTTCTGAACAGTGGATAGGTATAAACAGTGTAGTAGTGGAGCTTCCACCAAATAGCCAACACCTTACAGATCAGCTCACCGTGAAGGGTTAGGCGGTGAATTGGGACAGTTTGTGAGTCATGTGTTTTGGTTCCACTGGGGAGAGGAATAGCTGATTCCAATACACTAGAAAATCGTTGTAAATGTCTGGAGTTTGTAGTTTGTAGTATAGTATACAGTACAGTACAGTATAGCCTTCGGAGGTAATTCTCTGTAGTCCAGCTATTCACATATTTGGCCATCAGTCTTTTTAATCCCCAATAATGTATTTACCCAGATTATTAAGGCCAAAGTGAAAATAACTATAATTATGGTGGCTTGCATGACCTCAACTCAGGATGTGGCCAACACATTATTTACAGATATTGACATTTTGTCTACATAGAGAGTGAGCTATGAGTAAATGTATTTAGTAAATGTTAAAAAATGTTTTTTTATAGTAGAATGTAAACATATCATGTTGCTTGTTTACCACAGTGTGAGCTCTGAGTTACAGCAGTAAGGTTTAGTGTACACTAGCGCCCCCTCAAATCAAGACAAACCACTGAAATACTTTGAGATGTATGTCTTTTTGTATAAATATTTTTGGTAAGGGAAGTACAGTATAACAGTTTGCAAAGTTGCATAGGCTACTCATTCTTAACAAACCACCCCAGATCAGACACTGCATAGGCTACTCATCCATAACAAACCACACCAGTTCAGACACTTTTATTGGAAATTACAGACACGAATTACTAAAATAAATGTTAAAAGTCAGACAAGACTCCATGAAGACTGGAATGCATGGTTGGTTGCGGTTTGAGATAAGACACATTTCCGTTTTCACKAAAAAAATTGACAATTAAGGTTTGAACTTGAACCAGATTGTATTGAAAGCGTCTCTGTGCCGCCTTCTGCAGAGTTATTGAAATTAATAATCAATAAATACAGAAATGCAATGCTTTCTGTTATTTCACAATGACAATGTGGCACTTATTGTTGAGTGAYAAGGATGATGTTATGGTTTGGGATTGATACAGAAATATTTAGGCCTACAATAAATAAYCATTATATTTACAAAACGATGCAAAGTTAAAAGGTACCAAATTGAAGTTACTCAAACCATGCAAGCACATCTAAGTTAAAGCAGCATCAAAAAAACATAACTTTAAAGGGCTACCTGCCAATCAAGGCACTGTTCATGAAAACCTTTTCATCACAAATMAATGTGTACAATRTTTTTGAACACRCTTCTGAAATTCTCATTGCAGAGGGGGTATATGATTGGGTTCAAAGTAGAGTTCATATACCCGAGCCATATCGTGAACATATGTAGGTCGTGATGTACACAGGTCTGGCAGAAAGCCATGACCATAAAGACGATGAAGTAGGGGATCCAGCACATCATGAACCCAGCTATAATACAGCCCAGCTGCTTGGCTGCTTTGTGCTCCTTATGGACCTGAAGGCTCTGGATACGCTGCCTGGACTGGGCGCAGAACTTCTGCCAGGTCTGCTTCAGAGTCACAGCGTTGGCTGCAGCGTCCGGGTTGGCACCATCTTCAGGCTCTGAGTCCTCCTGGGGCCATGGTGACGGGGGTGAATTCAGAGACTGGGTGAAATCGTTGTACAACATGGTGGTGTATCTCTGCACGTCAGCTATCTGGGTTATCTCGCAGACGCCAGCCACAGTGTTTAGCGGCACGGCTATGTCGCTCACGGATACGTACAGTTCCTGCGCGTTGTTGTCGTCGGAGTGTGTGAAGCTGAGAGGTACCGTTGACAGGTTCAAAGGGGTCTCTGAGTCTGAATCCTTCTCCTGAAAAGACAAAGAGCTGCTCTTTCTTTTGTCCTTTACAGTCGTCCTCAGATGTTTTGTCATTCTGAGCAGTGAATGACTGGAGTGAGAGTCTTTCCCAGACTTGGMTTCCCTGGATGCGTTGGTCTCAGCTGTATCTGTTGAGTTGTACAGCTGGTCTAAAGTGTACTGATCAAAGTCACAGTCGCTTCCCTTCTTTTCCTCGTTAGAACACTCGCAGGGTCTATTTCCTGTTTGGACTTTGTGTCCTGTACGGTTTCCCGCCATAGAATCTGWAGGATTGATAATCTTTTCCCTCTCTCTGAAGTGCTTCCTCACAGCCATGTAGATGCGCGAGTAGAAACACAGCATCAACAGAGATGGAAGGTGGAAGTTWAACACTGAAGTTAAAACCTTAAACCACGTAACAAACCGGAAATCAGTGTCACACTTATTCTCCATTTCCGGCTTAAGKTCGACAGTAGTAAACGACCTCCACCCTAGAATAGGAATAATCCACATCGTAGACAACAGCCAGGCCCCTGAGATCATAACGCTAGCRCTCCRTCTGGTCCGGTACTTCAGGTACCTCAGCGGCTCGTGAACGGACCGATACCGATCCAGACATAGTATAAACAGACTAAAGATGGAGGCTGTGCTGGCTACATAATCCATGATGAGCCAGAACTGACAGACGACCCTCCCCAGCCTCCACTCGTCCTCCAGCAGATATARCAGGTTGAGGGGCATGACGGTGGCCCCGACGATGAGATCCGCCACGGAGAGGCTGACGATGTAGAGGTTGCCCACCGTGTGGAGGGTCCGCTCCTTCTTCACAGCGTAGAGTACCAGGATGTTCATGACGACGGTGAGCAGCGACAYGAAGCCCAGGAAGACACCTAGAGTAGATAGGATAGATTTTWWTTTATTTTACCAGGTAGGCTAGTTGAGAACAAGTTCTCATTTACAACTGCGACCTGGCCAAGATAAAGCAAAGCAGTGCGACACTAACAACAACACAGACTTACACATGGAATAAACAAARGTACAGTCAATAACACAATAGGAAAAAGTCTATATACAAGTGTGTGCAAATGGCGTGAGGAGGTAAGGCAATAAATAGGCCGTATAGTAGCGAAGTAATTACAATTTAGCAAATTAACACTGGAGGGATAGATGAGCATAGAGAAACTTTATTGTCAATTGCTTAGAACCAAATTGTGGCTTTCTCAACACACACACACACACACACACACACACACACACCTAGTAGGGTGTTGTGGAAGCTGTTGTGATGCTCGACGGGTATGGTTGAGTTGGATGGTGACTGTTGGGTCTCATGGTATGGTTCTCTCAAGGTGCTGTTGAAGAAAAGAAAAACACTCCCATTGCTCCAACGTTTAATAATACACCAATGGTTTTGACAGCTATGACAACAAACACTGCGGTGTACAAAACATTAAGAACACCTCCTCTTTCCATTACAGACTGACCAGGTCACTTGTTAAATTCACCTCAATCGGTGTAGATGAAGGGGAGGAGACAAGTTAAAGAAGGATTTTTAAGCCTTGAGACAAATGAGACTTGGATTGTGTATGTTTGCCATTCAGAGGGTGAATAGGCAAGACAACATATTTAAGTGCCTTTGAACGGGGTATGGTAGTAGGTGCCAGGCGTACCGGTTTGTGTCAAGAACTGCAACGCTGCTGGGGTTTTTCACGCTCAACGGTTTCCCGTGTGTTTCAAGAATGGCCCACCACCCAAAGGACATCCAGCCAACTTGACAACAGTGGGAGGCATTGCAGTCAACATGGACCAGCATCCCTGTGGAACGCTTGACAACTTGTAGAGTCCATGTAGGGGTGAGAGGTGTCCTACATGTTTTGTACACTCTGTGTAGAATTTCATTCGACACACAAAGTGGTGGCTGCAGTACCTGTCTGTGGTGAAGACATCAGGTGTAGACTGAATAGAATCCATCATGGTGCTCCTCTCTAGATAACTTCTTTATCTAAGTATACATTTTTGTGAAGAATCGGTGATCTGTAGGATGTGCATATCACCCCTCCTCCTCTTCATCCTCTCTTGATCCCTTCACATGATGTCAGAAGTGTTGGAAACATCAGGAGTAATCACATTGAATCAGGAGGATACATGATACAAGATTCT
>NW_019946580.1:29863-32865 GCF_002910315.2 Salvelinus sp. IW2-2015
AGCTGAAAAGCTATGCTGCCAGTGAAGTTTTGTAGAACTGCTGTTCAGACTGTATGAGTACAAAGACAGTAAATCAATTGGTAAAATGCATAAAATGTTGATGACGGTAGTATGATCAGCTAAAGGAAATATACTTTACATTTAACATACCAGGATATTTGTTGATATTTTTATGTTTACATTTTGAAAGTGCTCATATTWAGACGACCAAAAATGTCCAAATTGTTGTTTCAGTCTGTGGTCGCAGGACCTTTTAAGAACAATTAAGATAAGAGGGTAAAGGAAGCTTTTAAAATAACTAAAAAGCTTTTCTGACAATGGTACCAGCTTTTTATTTCTGTCTAGTTCAGTGACTAACAATAAGCATAGACAAAACCTATTAAAGAACACATCAGTTGATCGTTTATTTAACTAGGCAAGTKAGTTAATAAGAACYAATTCGTATTTACAATGACGGCCTACCCCGGCAACGCTGGGCCAACTGTGCGTCGCCCTGCGGGACTCCCAATCACGGGCTGATGTGATTATAGCSTGGATTCGAACCAGGGACTGTAGCAACACCTCTTGCACTGAGATGCAGTGCCTTAGACCGCTGCACTACTCGGGAGCCATTTCACATTTTTGGTATGATGAATCACACAGCAAGCAACTCAAGGTTATACTATCTGATTCATAACCATCTGTTAAGAAAACTATAAGCTACTTGTTTGTGTTGGGAACCTTTTTCACCCGTGTGTGTTTACACAGAGATCCCAACATGTATACATGGAAACCAGCCATGAAGTAAATATTTCGTTTTCGGAGGGTTTTTCTAACAAATTGCATCGTCAATACTTTACCAACCTTAATAACCCAACACCTAGCGACCTCATCAAGAAGTTCGGACCTGYAGTCCAGGTCAGGCTACCCTCCCAAATTTGCTACAATAGTTGGTGGTTTTCTGACCAAAAGAGCACAACAACATTCAACAGTCTGTTGCTCAGTAGCCTAATTATTCAGAGGCAATTACCCAGATAGCACATTTGGGTCCTTGGAACTTGTGGGAACGTACGTTTTTGGCTTCCCATTGGATTGTTTCTGGGGTGAATAAATGCATAGTAACGTTTCCTGACCAGTAAACTTGAAATGTTTTTTTATTTTAAAAATGTTCTGTAGAATGGGAGTGAACATTTTAGGACGCTGTTTTATGGGAAGCAAGATATTTAGGTTGGCAGGGGGGTTCTGAGAATTTTCACTATGGTTTCAGGGGAGTTCTGAGAACGTTTTAATATGGTTTCCAGGGAGGTTCTGAGAACGTTTTACTATGGTTCAGGGAGGTTCTGAGAACATTTTTATATGGTTCAGGTAGGTTTCAGACGGTTACTATGGTTTCCAGGGGGGTCTGGAGAACTATTTTTACTATGGTGTCCAGGGCGGAGTTCTGAAAACGTTTTACTATGGTTCCTGAAGTTTCCTGGGGTTTTTATTAACATTCTGATAACAGAAACAAGGTTTTTGAATAACTTCTTAAAAAACTTTCACTCGAATGTTTTTTTTCAATAAGGATTTTGAATATAGACTGCTAGGTTAGCGTGAAAAGATAGGGGACAGCATAGAAATATATTGATCTGTGTTTTTCAATTGACATATACACATTTATTTTTTGTTGGTGCGGCAAGCGTCAGTGAGATTTAAACCTATGATCTTCGATTTCTAGCCATTTGCGATTCAGTCCACATGACGCACTAGGATGGATGCTACTGATGACATGTATGTTTTGTTGTTTCTGTTTTACAAAGCTGGTTAATTTTAGGTCTATGTAGACACGGACACTCGGGAATATTTGAAGCCCATGACGAGAATAGGGGCAGGATATTTCCGGGGCATCTCGGAGCTTAAAGGAGAGGGGACGGTTAGAGATTTCACGAACCGCGTTTGCTCATATGGCGGTGTACGAGGCGTGCTGGGGACGTTTTCTGGTTCAGTGGTCGATATGCCAGGTAAGCCGAGAGTGGCAGTACAGGTATAAGCGCACGCGCGCGCTACTGGTTGAAGCGGCTACTTATGAAGGGTCTCTTCCATCATCTAGGATCTGTAGACTGACCTTGTTCGGGACTAAGGATTTGAGATCAGGTGCTGGCCAAATAGTGGTGTGTCGGACGCGTAACATCGCTGAAACACAGCATGAGTACCGCGGAATGTGTGGGTATTTCAACGTAACCTGGATTTCCTTGAATAAGAACGTTTTGTTTTTTTAAACATGTACTGAACGTTTTCTTAGATCGTAACTGAGAACATTGATTTGATAAATCGAAGCTACGCCGACGTTGGGGCCCATTACCGCCTGATAGAGTGAGACTCGTATTGGCGAGAGAGAAAGTATGTGGAGATCTCCTCCGGAGAGGAGAATCGAGTATGGTGTCTTGTAAAAGCTGGTCTGATTGGAGAGCGATGTTTGACGTAAAAAGGTGCCCGCATGTCGGAACATCAGTTTGGGAAGAAACATGTCGCGCTAAGCAGGGTTCTATGAACGGCTGTTTGTTGGAGGGAGGAGAAACAGAGATGAACCATATAACACTAAACTCATATAAAACAGAAAAGATAACTCGAAGAGGAAGAGACAGAAAAAGCACGCGACAAGACACAAACAAACTGTAACCGCGTGTTGTGACAAACTTGTATAGGGAAGAGTGTCCATGGAATGGTAGAGATGGTCAGCTGGAAACGGGGGGGGGCGGGGGGTGGGGGGGGAGGGCTGGACTATAGGGAGTGGGTGGTTGCAATTGAGTAACGTATTCTCCAGTGTAAAGTTACCTTAAATATGGAATGCCAAAGCCAAGCACTATCTGCATCCATTTCCAGAACGACTGTGTGGGCAGGTTGCTATCGAAACTAACCACATATGAACCCACACTCTTCTCACCATGCTCTAAGAACCTATTTGTCTCTCAGAATGTGTGTTAGCTGGGTATAATATGATTTTTAAAAACCATGAAATTAAAGGTATTGGCGAATCAATGCTT
>NW_019946580.1:32890-38375 GCF_002910315.2 Salvelinus sp. IW2-2015
CCAGGGAGTTCTGCAGAAACGGTTTTACTATTGGTTCCAGGGGGTTCTGGAGAACATTTTACTATGGGCCAGGGGGTTCTGAAAACGTTTACTATGGTCCTGAAGTTTTCCTGGAGGTTTTATTAACATTCTGATAACAGAAACAGGTTTTTGAATAACTTCCTTAAAAAACTTTCACTGAATGTTTCAATAGGATTTGAATATCACTGCTAGGTTAGGTGAAAGATAGGACACATAGAAATTATTTGTTTTGTCATAATCATGCATACACATTTATTTTTTGTTGTGGCACAGCGTCAGTGAGATTTAAACCTATGATCTTCGATTCTCTAGCCATGGAATTAGTCCACTGCGCCACTAGGATGGAGCTAGAATGACATGTATTTTTTGTTTTTGTTTTACAAAGCTGTTAATTTTAGTCTATTCAAACGGACACCATTTRAAKYGAAACAACCACTCAATAAGATTGAGATCAGGTGTGGGCAATTAGTGGTTGTGGCCAACACTCCTGAACACAGATGTGTGTATTTCAATAACACTCTTAAAAACGTTTTTTTTTTAACATTACTAACGTTTTCTGAATGTACTGAGAACATTATTTTAAATAGAACCATGAGGGAACCTGGTAGAATCATTATGCCGAAGTATTGYAATTCCCACAGGAGAACGTTGTTTCTTAACGTTCTCTGAACGTTTTGAGAACAATCCCAATGTCAAACCAGTTGGAGAACATTCCTAGAACCATGAACACATTTTTTGGAAAACTTAACCCTGTTTYAACTTATGGGAAACGTTCTGTTAGAGTAATGAAATGCCAAGAAAGTAACGTTATTTTGTAAAGTTCCTTAAATATGAGAATGTACCAAAGCCAAGCAACTATTCTGCACCATTTCCAGAACGTTGTGGGAAGGTTGTATGCAAAATAACCATAMGAAAACCACACTCTCACCATGCTCTAAGAACCATATTGTTCTCAGAATGTGTGTTAGCTGGGTATAATATGATTTTAAAAAACCATGAAATTAAAGGTATTCGATCATGCTTATGATAGTAGCCTATTTCCTAAGCAATTACATGTTGTGAATTTTCATTATTTATTACCAGGAATCCCAAACTGTTCAAATACCACCTGTGGAATACACAAAAGAGCAGCATGATCCACTGACAGGTATCGCAAACTTTTAACTTTTTCTTTCATTTTGTATTACTTACATTGTTGTAGTCTTGTTTTATGTTAAATTGGCATACATTACCAGCGATAACTATATATTTTTTAAAAAACATGTAAGTGTTTAAATAATGTTTTACTCACCTCAAAGTTGAAAAATCTAGAATAAAATTTGAAACCTTTTGATTTGTAAAATATGGCGGTTGACTCGTTTTCCCAGCAGCAGCAGGCAGTGTGTGTGAGAACATCGCGCGTTGCGGACGGACGCACGCAGTCACCCACCCACCTTCTTTATCTCGACTCAGAGAGCAGGGCGCATTCAAGGTCTACACTCTACTTACGTTTTATTAGATTATTGCTAGAAGAGTCAGGACCCTATTCCTGTTATAGTGCCAACTCCAGCCTATTGGTAGTGCACTCTAGACCCTAATTTCCCTATATACTCGCCACTACTTTTAGACCAGGCACCCTATTCCCTATAAGTGGCAACTACTTTATAGACCAGGACCCTATTCCCTGTTACTGCACTACTTTAGACCAGGGCCCTAATTCTATATAGTGGCACTACTTTAGACCAGGGACCTATTCCCTATATAGTGCACTACTTTAGACCAGACCCTATTCCCTATATAGTACATACTTTAGACCAGGACCCTATCCCTAATATAGTGCACGTAACTTTAGACCAGCGACCCTATCCCATATATAGTGCACTACTTTGAACCAGACCCTATTCCCTGTATAGTGCCACTACTTCTAGCCAGGACCCTATTACCCCTGTATAGTGACCGGAGAGGACCGGAGAGGACCGGAGAGGACCGGAAGAGGACGGAAGAGGACCGGAGAGGAACTGAGCAGAGGACATGGAGAGGACCGGAGAGGACCTGGGAGAGGACTGGAGAGGACTGGAAGAGGGACGCGTCAACACGATTGGTATCTATCTATTATTACTACTATCTATCTGGAGCTGGAGAGGACTGGAGAGGACACAGACACGGACAGTTCTTCAAAACGTCTTTTCAATGTCCTTTTTCAACTTCCTTTTCAATGTCTTTCAATGTCTTTCAACTTCTTTTCAACGTCTTTCAACATGTCTTCATACGCATAATTTTCAATTGTGTGCCTTATGGAGACTGTTAGGTGGATACCACCGACACGGTTTTGCGAGGAATAGAGTGAAACTACCCCTTTAATTTACCCTAATATTTAGTAGCCTCCTTCCCTCCTCTTTAATGGACCCTAATATTTAGTAGCCTCATTACCTACCCTTTAATGGACCCTAATATATTAGTGCCCTCCTCCACCTACCCTTTAATTGACCCTAATATTTAGTAGCCTCCTTACCTACCCTTTAATGGACCCTAATTATTAGTAGCCTCCTACCTACCTTTAATGGCCCTAAATTTAGTGCCTCCTTACTACCCTTTAATGGACCCTAATATTTAGCTAGCTCCTTACTAGCCCTTTAATGGACCCTAATATTTAGTAGCCTCCTTACCTACCCTTTAATGTGAACATTAATTATTTAGTAGCCTCCTTACTACCCTTTAATGGACCCTAATATTTAAGTAGCCTCATTACCTACCCTTTAAATGGACCACCTAAATATTTAATAGCCTCCTTACCTACCCTTTAATGGACGCCTAATAATTGTAGCCTCCTTACCTACCCTTTAATGGACCATAATATTTAGTAGCCCCTTACCTACCTTTAATGGACCCTAATATTTAGTGCCCTCCTTACCTACCTTTAAATGGACCCTAATATTAGTAGCCTCCTTACCTACCCTTTAATGGACCCTATATATTATGTAACCCTCCTTACCTACCCTTAATGGACCCTATATTTAGTAGCCTCCTTACCTACCCTTTAATGGACCCTAATATTTAAGTACCCTCCATTACCTACCCTTTAATTGACCCTAATATTTAGTAGCCTCCTTACCTACCCTTTAATTGACCCTAATATTTAGTAGCCTCCTTACCTACCCTTTAATTGACCGCTAATATTTAGTACCGCTCCTTACCTACCCTTTAATTGACCCTAATATTTAGTATCCTCACACCTACCCTTTAATGGACCATAATATTTAACTAGCCTCCTCTACCTACCCTTTAATGGACCCTAATATTTAGTGCCCTCCTTACCTACCCTTTAATGGACCCTAATATTTTGTGCCCTCCTTACCTACCCTTTAATGGACCCTAATATTTAGTAGCCTCCTTACCTACCCTTTAATGGACCCTAATATTTGTAAGCCTCCTTACCTACCCCTTTAATTGAGACCCTAATATTTAATAGCCTCCTTCCTACCCTTTAATTGACCCTAATATTTAGTAGCCTCCTTACCTAACCCTTAAATTGACCCTAATATTTAGTAGCCCTCCTACCCTACCCTTTAATTGACCCTAATATTTAGTAGCCTCCTTACCTTACCCTTTAATTGACCCTAATATTTAGTATCCTCCTTACCTACCTTTAATTGACCCTAATATTTAATAGCCTCCTTACCTACCCTTTAATGGACCCTAAATATTTAGTAGCCTCTACCTACCCTTTAATTGACCTAATATTTAGTAGCCTCCTTACCTACCCTTTAATTGACCCTAATATTTAATAGCCTCCTTACCTACCCTTTAATTGACCAATAATTTAGTAGCCTCCTTACCTACCTTTTAATTGACCCTAATATTTAGTAGCCTCCTTACCTACCTTTAATTGCACCCTAATATTAGGTACCTCCTTACCTAACCCTTTAATTGACCCTAATATTTAGTATCCTCCTTACCTACCCTTTAATTGACCCTATTATTTAATAGCGCCTCCTTACCTACCCTTTAATGGACCCTAATATTTAGTAGCCTCCTTACCTCACCTTATAATGGACCCTAATATTTAGTACCCCTTCACTACCTTAATGACCCTAATATTAATAGCCTCCTTACCTAACGCTTATAATTGAACCCTAATATTTAGTAGCCTCCTTACATACCCTTCTAATTGACCCTAATATTTAGTAGCCTCCTTACCTAGTACCTTTTAAATTGACCTAATTATTAAGTAGCCTCCTATACCTACCCTTTATTGGACCCTATATTAGTATGCCTCCTTACCTACCCTTTAATGGGACCCTAATATTTGTAGCCTCCTTACTACCCTTTAATTGACCCTAATATTTAGTAATCCTCCTTACCTACCCTTTAATTGACCCTAAATTTAGTAGCCTTCCTTACCTACCCTTTATTGACCCTAATATTTAGTAGCCTCTACCTACCCTATAATGGACCCTAATATTTAGTAGCCTCCTTAACCTACCCTTTAATGGACCCTAATATTTAGTAGCCTCCTTACCTACCTTTAATGGACCCCTAAATATTTAAGTAGCCTCCTTACCTACCCTTTAATGGACCTAATATTTTAAGTAGCCTCCTTACCCTACCATCTTAATGGACCCTACAATTTAAGTAGCCTCCTCACCTACCCTTTAATGGACTGCCTAATATTTAGTGCCCTCCTTACCTACCCTTTAATGGACCTAATATTTAGTAGCCTCCTTACTAACCTTTTAATGGACCATAACTATTTAGTAACCTCCTTACCTACCCTTTAATGGACCCTAATATTTAGTAGCCTCCTTACCTATACCGTTTAATGGACCATAATACTTTAATACGCCTCCTTCCCTACCCTTTAATGGACACTAATTTTAATAAGGCCTCCATTACCTACCCTTTTGGACCCTAATATTTAGTGCCCTCCTTACCTACCCTTTATTGGACCCTAAATATTAAGTGCCCTCCTAGGTTACCTTTATTTTGAGGTACCTTTTTATTTTCCTAGCCCAAGGGAGCATTCAAATCTTCCCATAAAGGTCCGGAGTAACTCTGATGGATTTCTGTTCTACTTGATCATATATTGTACCCACTGGTGTCCCAGCTTAAATGGAACTGGTTTGAGGTCATGTTTATATTTACAATAATGGACAATGTTTGTATTTACAATAACAGTAACAATGTTTTTATTTACAATAACGGTAAGAATATTTGTATTTACAATAGGTACATATTTGTATTTACAATAACGTAATGTTGTCTTTACAAATAACGTCACAATGTTTCGTATTTACAATAACAGTAGAACATGTTTGTATTACAAATAACGGTAGAATGTTTGGTCGTTACAATAACGGTACACATATTTGTCCTTGGAGCTGCCAACTATTTTTTCCTGCCTGATGGTAATGCCAGTTTTAACACCTGTTCTTGACTGAGAGGTGCCCAAACCAGGAGTCACCAGGTGTGTTCCAATTGGCACCTA
>NW_019946580.1:38400-40455 GCF_002910315.2 Salvelinus sp. IW2-2015
TCAGCAACTGTTAACGAAGAGGAATTATATAATCCCAGATATCCTGTTGAAATATGTTATAATGTTATGTTATAATATCTATGTTATAATATCTCGTGGACAATCGAACTGGACACCAGTCTATAGTCTACTGTTGTTTAGCAGGACCAGAGCTATAGTCTACTGTTAGTTGAGCAGGACCAGAGCTATAGCCTACTGTTGGTTAGCAGGACCAGAGCTATAGTCTACTGTTTAGTTGAGCAGGACCAGAGCTATAGTCTACTGTTGGTTTAGCAGGACCAGAGCTATAGCCTACTGTTGGTTTAGCAGGACCAGAGCTATGCCTACTGTTAGTTAGCAGGAACCAGAGCTATAGTCTACTGTTGGTTAGCGAGGACCAGAGCTATAGTCTACGTGGTTTAAGCAGGACCAAGCTATAGTCTACTGTTGGTTAGCAGGACCAGAGCTATAGTCTACTGTTGGTTTAGCAGGACCAGAGCTATAGTCTACTTGTGGTTTAGCAGGACCAGAGCTATAGTCTACTGTTGTTTAGCAGGACCAGAGCTATAGCCTACTGTTGGTTTAGCAGGCCAGAGCTATAGTCTACTGTTGGTTTAGCAGGACCAGAGCTATAGTCTACTGTTGGTTTAGCAGGACCAGAGCTATAGTCTACTGTTGGTTAGCAGGACCAGAGCTATAGTCTACTGTTGGTTTAGCAGGACCAGAGCTATATGCTACTGTTGGTTTAGCAGGACAGAGCTATAGTCTACTGTTGGTTTAGCAGGACCAGAGCTATAGTCAACTGTTGGTTAGCAGGACCAGAGCTATAGTCTACTGTTGTTAGCAGGACCAGAGCTATAGTCTACTGTTGGTTTAGCAGGACCAGAGCTATAGTCTCTGTTGTTTAGCAGGACCAGGCTATAGTCTACTGTTGGTTTAGCAGGACCAGATGTTTCTCAACTGCTTTCCACCTTGTGTCAACAACTAATAAATTCCACAGTGTCTATACATTTCACATGTGAGTCATTTGGTAGATGCTCTTACCAGAGAGCTTAACATTCATCTACAGACAGCTAGACAGGACAACTACATATCACAGTCATAGTCAGTACATTAATCTTCAGATAGCTAGGTGAACCCTATTCCCTACATAGTGCACTCCTTTAGACCAGGACCCTATTCTCTACATAGTGCACTACTTTAGACCAGGACCCTATTCCCTACATAGTGCACTACTTTAGACCAGGACTCATAGTGTTGCACTATAGGTAATATGGTTACATTTGGGACGCAGCCCCTCATGTAATGTTAAATCTGATAACAAACACCCCCAATCAGTCATCTGTAATTCAACTCAATCTCATTGTTGGTTGATATGCATGATAAATGAATGGTGTACAGAACTGCAGATATTTCAGTCTTCTCAGCCTGTGGTCAGTTGACTACGTTAGAAGGTCAGTGGTGCCACCTGCTGGTAAATCTGTTGCACTGCACCCAGATGCGTTAGGGTTMCCATCCCAAATTGCAGTGTGTTTATTCCCTATTAATTGCACGACTTTTGGCCCATAGGGCTCTGGTCAGAAGTAGTTCACCATATAGCAGCATCGTGGAGTCAATTCAGGAAGAACATTTTAGATTATTTTTCATGACAATTAAAATGACCTTTTTTTTTTGTATGACTCCCCAATTAACTGGGGAATTGGGAAGGGGTGGCAGGTTGACTAGTGGTTAGAGCATTGGGCCAGTAATCAAAAGGTTGCTAGATCGAATCCCTGAGTTGACAAGGTAAAAATCTGTCATTCTGCCCCTGAACAAGGCAGTTAACCCACTGTTCCCTGGTAGGCTGACAGTTAACCCGCTGTTCCCTGGTAGGCTGAATATGAATAAATATGAATTTGTTCTTAACTGGAGAAGCTTTTTATGTAAATAAATATATAAAATGGGATTTTAAATTCAAATCACTTCCTGAATTGACAGCCTTCAAGGATATAGTCTGTAGAGGATATAGTCTGTATAGGATATAGTCTGTATAGGATATAGTCTGTATAGGATATAGTCTGTATAGGATATAGTCTG
>NW_019946580.1:44975-59236 GCF_002910315.2 Salvelinus sp. IW2-2015
CCTCCTCCTCCTCCTCCTCCATCTTGACTGGAATGCCACCCAGACCTCAGCCAGTGTTCAGAACAACCCTTTCACATAGAGTAAAGCACACTGACTAGATACAGCATTTGTATACATGTAGCATTTTAGCAGACAAGTCTTATCCAGAGCAACTTGTATATCTTCTCTCACTGAACCTAGATTGGATACAGCTTTATATAGAAGCTCAAATCAAAATCCAAACTATACTCAAATAGCATCTAATACATTGCAATACATTCACCAGTCGCTCTTATCCAGAACGACTTACAGGAGCAATTAGGGTTAAGTCCCTTGCTCAAGGGCACATCGACAGATTTTTCACCTCGTCAGCTAGGCTACCTGTCGCCCATAATAATAATATAAAATATTCAGATCAGTTTTCTCTGAATGAGAGTGTGACGTTACTAGATAAACACTTATTGTAGAGAGAGATGGAGCCCTGCCTTCTCCCGCTGAGATGGGTTTGTGATTCAGGCTATCGGGAAGATGCAGCGATGGTAGAAATAATATAGAGATGACAGTGAAATGAAGGAGGAACTGGGAACTGGGCTTTAAAAAAACGTGGGGAAAAAATCTTATTTTCATAATTCTCAGCTGTTCACCATCATTTCTGATATTACAATCTCAAAGTAAGATGTCTTTTGACGTAGTAGGGACGAAATACTGCCTGTGTAACACACGGGGATGTGTGAAACTTACTCCTAAGCGTGAACTGTCCCCGCTTGATGATGATGAGGTAACCCACTGAACAGCAATAAGTATTGATGATGAGGGTAGCCTACTGCACAGCAATAAGCAGTGATGATGAGGTAGCCTACTGCACAGCAATAAGTAGTGATGATGAGGTAGCCTACCGAACAGCAATACGTATTGATGATGAGGTAGCCTACTGAACAGCAATAAGTAGTGATGATGAGGTAGCCTACTGAACAGCAATACGTAGTGATGATGAGGTAGCCTACTGAACAGCAATAAGTAGTGATGATGAGGTAGCCCACTGAACAGCAATAAGTAGTGATATGAGGTAGCCTACTCACAGCAATAAGCAGTGATGATGAGGTAGCCTACTGAACAGCAATACGTAGTGATGATGAGGTAGCCTACTGCACAGCAATATAGTAGTGATGATGAGGTAGCCTACTGAACAAGCAATACGTATTGATGATGAGGTAGCCTACTGAACAGCAATATAGTAGTGATGATGAGTAGCCTATGAACAGCAATAAGTAGTGATGATGAGGTAGCCTACTGAACAGCAATAATAGTGATGATGAGGTAGCCCACTGACAGCAATACGTAGTGATGATGAGGTAGCCCACTGAACACAATAAGTAGTGATGATGAGGTAGCCTACTGAACAGCAATACGTATTGATGATGAGGTAGCCTACTGAACAGCATAAGTAGTGATGATGAGGTAGCCTACTGGAACAGCAATAAGTAGTGATGATGAGGTACTACTGAACAGCAATAAGTAGTGATGATGAGGTAGCTACTGAACAGCAATACGATTGATGATGAGGTAGCCTACTGAACAGCAATAAGTAGTGATGATGAGTAGCCTACTGAACAGCAATAAGTAGTGATGATGAGGTAGCCTACTGAACAGCAATAATAGTGATGTATAGGTAGTCTACTGAACAGCAATAAGTAGGATGATGAGGTAGCCTACTGAACAGCAATAAGTAGTGATGTGAGGTAGCCTACTGAACAGCAATAAGTAGTGATGATGAGTAGCCTACTGAACAGCAATAAGTAGTGATGATAGTACCTACTGAACAGCAATAAGTAGTGATGATGAGGTAGCCCACTGAACAGCAATAAGTAGTGATGATGAGGTAGTCTACTGAACAGCAATAAGTATTGATAGTACCTACTGAACAGCAATAAGTAGTGATGATGAGGTAGCCACTGAACAGCAATAAGTAGTGATGATGAGGAGCCCACTGACAGCAATAAGTATGATGATGAGGTAGCCTACTTAACAGCAATAAGTATGATGATGAGGTAGCCCACTCACAGCAATACGTATGATGATGAGGTAGCCACTGCACAGCAATAAGTAGTATGATGAGGTAGCCACTGAACAGCAAAATATGATGATGAGTAGCCTACTGAACAGCAAATATATATTTTTTATTTGACCTTTATTCATACAGGTTTTTTCTCAATGAGTTAATATCTATTTTCCAGAGAGACCTGTCCAATAGCAGCAGGGGAACAACGTTTCAGACAAAACAACTTACATACACTAACACAACATTAAACAAAACTATAAACACACAATACAGTACAACAATGACATATTACATTAAACACAAACATCTTGACTAAAAACAGCTGGCCTAAAAACAATTACACTCTTCTATGATTATATACATCGATCAAGTGTTTAAACTCCACCAACGAAACTAGATCATCACATTTTAAAATGTTCAGGAGAGAATTCCAGGACACAGAAGCTGAGTAACTAAAACTATTTCTACCATGACCTGTTCTAATGTTTTTACTGTTAGAAGCAAATCAGAATGGGACCGTAATTTATATTTATTTACTGACCTGACTAAAAAAGAACAGAGATAAAATGGCATTTACCCAACATGCCTTATAAATCAGGTTATACCAGTGTTTAAGCCTACGCAAGGTCAATGACGACCAGCCAACAGCGCTGTAGAGATCACGATGATGTGTTAGACGTTTCTGATTTGTAATGAACCTGAGGGCTGCATGATACACTGAATCAAGTGCTCTCAGGTCGTGGCTGAGGGCATGATAACACTGAATCAAGTTGCTGTCAGGGTAGTGGCTGAGGGCTGCATGATACACTGAATCAAGTGCTCTCAGGGTAGTGGCTGAGGCTGCATGATACACTGAATCAAGTGCTCTCAGGGTAGTGGCTGAGGGCTGCATGATACACTGAATCAAGTGCTCTCAGGGTAGTGGCTGAGGGCTGCATGATACACTGAATCAAGTGCTCTCAGGGTAGTGGCTGAGGGCTGCATGATACACTGAATCAAATGCTCTCAGGGTAGTGGGCTGAGGGCTGCATGATACACTGAACAAGTGCTGTCAGGGTAGTGGCTGAGGCTGCATGATACACTGAATCAATGCTCTCAGGGTAGTGGCTGAGGCTGCATGATACACTGAATAAGTGCCTCTCAGGGTAGTGGCTGAGGCTGCATGATACACTGAATCAAGTGCTCTCAGTCGTAGTGGCTGAGGGCTGCATGATACACTGAATCAAGTGCCCTCAGGGTAGTGGTTGAGGCCTGCATATATACAACATCACTAAAATCTAAAACCGGCAGTAATGTACATCGTACCAGCTCCTTCCTGGTCTTCAGAGAAAAACAAGCCTTATGCCGGTAATAAAAACCTATTTTCAGCTTGAGCTTCCTTTATCAAGTTCTCTACATGCACAGTGAAGCTCAGCTTATCATCAACCCACACACCCAAATATTTTGCACACTTTAACTTGCTCTATAAAATGTCCAGTATGTCCAATAAGTAGTGATGATGAGAGTTGTGTATAGAGGGTGTCACGTTCCTGACCTGTTTTCCCTTGTTTTGTATTTGTTTAGTATGGTCAGGGCGTGAGTTGGGGTGGGCATTCTATGTTATGTGTTTCTATGTTTAGGTTCATTGTTAATTAGCCTGATATGGTTCTCAATCAGGGGCAGGTGTTTTACGTTTCCTCTGATTGAGAACCATATTAAGGTAGGCTGTTCACACCGTTTGTTTGTGGGTGATTGTTCCTGTGTCAGTGTTTGTACCACACGGGACTGTTTCGTTTTCGTTCGTTCGTTCGTTCGTTCGTTCGTTCGTTCGTTCGTTCGTTCGTTCGTTCGTTCGTTTGTTCGTTTGTTCCTGTTCGTGCGTTCTTCGTTGTCTGTAAGTTCTCATGTTCAGGTCTGTTTACGTCGTTTATTGTTTTGCAGTTTGTTAAGAGTTTTTTCCGTCTTCGTCTTTCTTTAATAAATCTAATATGTATTCTACCCAAGCTGCGTTTTGGTCCGATCCATGCTCCTCCTCAGACGAGGTGGAGAACGAGCGTTACAGGGTGTGACCATTGAATGAGTTTCAGAAGCTATGTGTTTCTTCACGGTACCAAAACCAAAAACAAATGTAATGCATCACTCAGTTATGACTAGAGCCACGTCATAGTGGAACGCCACTAGAGGTTACTCAGCGCCTCTCCTCTTTCTAAAGATTGAATTTAAAGGGGGGAAATTTCACCCTGGCCTCTGTCACGATATATAGTCATTACTAAATTAACAACGTTATGATTTTTAGGTCATAAACATCAACGTTATCCCAACCACAAGCTGGAACGAGCAAATATTTTATTTCACTGGTAGAATTGGGAATTTTCGACTTCTGGTGTGTATTCGTCTGCTCATAGTCAATAACAAAGGCCAGCGTTCATAGAGAATGCAGATACCAACCCTGCTAGGTAGATGGGGCGTGCCCACAAACTTGACTGCTTTGTTTACCTCGAATGACCAACACACAGTCATCTCAGAACTTCTATAGGCCATTTTATTTTTAAAAAATTACGTTCGTTTTTTTTACTAACATTTGTCATCATGCCCGTGAGGTGTTCTGTCTGACTGTGCTAATTACAAACAAACACACATTTTTTCTGTTATCTTTCACCGTTCTACCTACCAGAGATAATAATTTAGAAAAAATGCTCCATTATTTTAAGATAAACACATTTTTTTTGCTCTGTGAAGAAATCCAACAGTGTGCGACGGTCTCATTGATCGAGACAGGTGAGTGTCCACCTCATCATGTCACGATGACAGACATGTCACGATAACAGACATGTCACGATAACAGACATGTCACGATGACAGACATGTCATGATGACAGACATGTCACGATGACAGACATGTCACGATAACAGACATGTCACGATGACAGACATGTCACCATGACAGACATGTCACGATAACAGTCTCGATTAATGAGACTTGAAATAGATAAGATGGTCGTCGTACACTGTTGGATTACTTCACGGAGCAACATTTAAAAAAATTTAATTAATGTTTATTTTAATAAACTGAGTATTCTCTAAATTCAAACGGGACAACTTTACAACTGGACACGAACATTTTATGAGACTCCTGTTTCCAACGAATCCAGGACGAAGACGGCATCGCCAAGATAAAGTTGGTCCAAAAACACCAAAACAGTACCTGTCCTGTAACTCCCAGTAATGGACACCAAAAAAATCTTTGGTTAAAATCCCGTTATCTGTTGTAACTGTATCAGTAGCTAAGAGATGATGGTGATCATCAGTTGACGGTCCCGATGAAATTACCATTCACGAAGAAACATTACAGTGTGTTCAGGGAACACTTGTACAGCTGTGTGTTGTCATGCTGCCGTTCAGCTCCTTTTGAGTCGTCGTCTGCTGGGAACCAAGCATCGTGTTTCAAAATCCATCCAGAGGGAAACACTTCTGCTAAAAATGGCACACGCTTTTAGCTCAATCCAAGTCTTTTTGTTGTGGTTGAATGTCATCATGTAGCCAAATAGATGCACCGTCGCCAAAATTCGTGTTGATCAGAGGAAAATTACTGTTTCTACATCTGCATTGCTTGCTGTTTTGGGGGTTTTAAGGCTGGGTTTCTGTTACAGCACTTTGAGACATCAGCTGATGTACGAAGGGCTTTATAAATACATTTGATTTTGATTTGATTAATCATTTGATTGATCACTTGGAGCCATTGTGGTTTGGTCATGTTCTTTCAGTTTTGCCAAAAGGATTGTGTTGTCAGTGTCAACCTCTTTAAAAAACAATATAAAATAAACCCATTTTAGGGGATGGGCGAGGTCAGATTATAAAACACCGGCCACCACGAGTTGTAGTATTTCCAAGAGTGGAAAGAAACGTGTCCGCGGCTGAAAGATGTCCAATGGCTCTATTGAATAAGGACAACCACATCTACACACACAGAAACGTATAGTGTGATCAGTATAACATAGAGTCTTATAGAGTGATCAGTATCACATAGAGTCTTATAGAGTGATCAGAAATAGCATAGAGTCTTATAGAGTGATCAGAATAACATAGAGTCTTATGAGAGTGGATCAGAATAACATAGATCTTATAAGTGATCAGAATAACATAGATCTTATAGAGTGATCAGAATAACATAGAGTCTTATAGAGTGATCAGAATAACATAGAGTCTTATAGATGTGATCAGTATCACATAGAGTCTTATATGTGATCAGAATAACATAGAGTCTATAGATGATCAGAAAAACATAGAGTCTATAGAGTGATCAGAATAACATAGAGTCTTATAGAGTGATCAGAATAACATAGAGTCTTATAGAGTGATCAGAATAACATAGAGTCTTATAGTGTGATCGAGAAAACATAGAGTCTTATAGAGTGATCAAATAACATAGAGTCTTATAGAGTGATCAGAAAACATAGAGTCTTATAGAGTGATCAAAAACATAGATCTTATAGAGTGATCAGAATAACATAGAGTCTTATAGTGTGATCAGAATAACATAGAGTCTTATAGATTGATCAGAATAACATAGAGTCTTATAGTGTGATCAGAATAACATAGAGTCTTATAGAGTGATCAGTATCACATAGAGTCTTATAGTGTGATCAGAAAACATAGAGTCTTATAGAGTGATCAGTAACATAGAGTCTCTATAGTGGATCAGAAACATAAGTCTTATAGTGTGATCAGAATAACATAGAGTCTTATAGAGTGATCAGAATAACATAGAGTCTTTATAGTGTGATCAGAATAACATAGATGTCTTATAGAGTGATCAGAATAACATAGAGTCTATAGAGTATCATATCACATAGAGCCTTATAGTGATCAGAATAACATAGAGTCTTATAGTGTGATCAGAATAACATAGATGTCTTATAGAGTGATCAGTACACATAGAGCCTTATAGTGTGATCAGAATAAACATAGAGTCTTATAGTGTGATCAGAATAACACATAGAGTCTTATAGTATGTGATCAGAATAACATAATCTTATAGAGTGATCAGAATAACATAGAGTCTTATAAGTGATTCAGAATAACATAGAGTCTTATAGTGTGATCAGAATAAACATTAGAGTCTTATAGAGTGATCAAGAATAACATAGAGGTCTATTATAGAGTGATCAGAATAACATAGAGTCTATAGAAGTGATCAGAATAACATAGAGTCTTATAGTGATCAGCAGTATACATAGAGTCTTATAGTGATCAGAATAACATAGAGTCTTATAGTGTGATCAGAATAACATAGAGTCGTATAGAGTGATCAGAATAACATAGAGTCTTATAAGATGATCAGAATAACATAGAGTCTTATAGAGTGATCAGAATAACATAGATCTTATAGAGTGATCAGAATAAACATAGAGTCTTATAGTTGATCAGAATAACATAGAGTCTTATAGAGTGATCAGAATAACATAGAGTCTTATAGAGTGATCAGAATAACAGAGATCTTATTAGATGATCAGAATAACATAGAGTCTTATAGTGTGATCAGAATAACATAGAGATCTTATAGAGTGATCAGAAATAACATAGAGTCTTATGGAGTGATCAGAATAACATAAGATCTTATAGAGTGATCAGAATAACATAGAGTCTTATAGTGATCAGAATAACATAGTCTTATAGTGATCAGAATAACATAGATCTTTATGAGTGATCAGAATAACATAGAGTCTTATAGAGTGATCAGAATAACATAGATCTTATAGATATCAGAATTAACATAGAGCTCTAGGAGTGATCAGAATAACATAGAGTCTATATAGATGAATCAGAATAACATAGAGTCTTATAGAGTGATCAGAATAACATAGATCTATAGAGTGATCAAAAAACATAGACGTTCTTATAGAGTGATCAGAATGCCTAACCTTACTAAAGCCTGCTAACCACCTTACTAAAGCCTGCTAACCTTACTAAAGCCTGCTACCTTACTAAAGCGTGCTAACCTTACTAAAGCTGCTAACCTTACTAAGCGTGCTAACCTTACAAGCTGCTAACCTTACAAAGCTCTAACTTACTAAAGCGGCTAACCTTACTTAAAGCGTGCTAACCTTACTAAAGCGTCAAACCTTACTAAAGCGTGCTAACCTTACTAAAGCCTGCTAACCTTACTAAAGCGTGCTAACCTTACTAAAGCGTGCTAACCTTACTAAAGCCTGCTAATCTTACTACACTGAACAAAAATATGAAGGAAACATGCAACCTTTTCAAAGATTTTACTGAGTTACAGTTCATATAAGGAAATTGTTCAATTTCAACAAAGTAATTAGGCCCTAATCTATGGATTTCACATGACTGGGAATACAGATAAGCTTCTGTTGGTCATAGATACCTTAACAAAAAGGTAGGGGCGTGGATCAGAAAACCAGTCAGTATCTGGTGTGACCAACATTTGCCTCATGTAGCACAACACATCTCCTTCACATAGAGTTGATCAGGCTGTTGATTGTGGCCTGTGGAATGTTGTCCCACTCCTCTTCAATGGCTGTGTGAAGTAGCTGGATATTGGCGGGAACTGGAACACTCTGACGTACACGTCGATCCAGAGCATCCCAAACATGATCAATGGGTGGTGACATGTCTGGTGAGTATGCAGGCCATGGAAGAACTGGGACATTTTCAGCTTCAAGGAATTGTGTACAGATCCTTGCGACATGTGGCTGTGCATTATGGGGCAGATAGCCTAATGGTTAGAGCATTGGGTCAGTAACCGAAAGGTTGCTAGATTGAATCCCTGAGTTGACAAGGTAAAAAATCTGTCGTTCTGCCCCTGAACAAGGCATTTAACCCACTGTTCCCCGGTAGGCCATCATTGTAAATAAGAATTTGCTCTTAACTAACTTGCCTAGTTAAATAAAAGATATAAATATATACTTATCATGATGAAACATGAGGTGATGGTTGCAGATGAATGGCATGAGAATATGCCTCCAGGATTTTTTCATGGTAACTCTGTGTATTCAATTTGCCTTCGATAAAATGCAATAGTGTTCATTGTCTGTGGCTTATGCCTGCACCGTACCATAACCCCACCGCCACCATGGGGCACTCTGTTCAGCAAACCGCTCGCGCACACAACCGCATACTTGCTGTCTGCCACCTGCCCGGTACAGCTGAAACCGGGATTAATCCGTGAAGAGCACACTTCTCCAACCTCCCACCTCGAAGGTGAGCTTTTTGTGCAGATGGAACATTTTTGGGATCTTTAATTTCAGCTCATGAAAACATGGGACCAACACATTACATGGTGCGTAAATTCCAAAACAACATTTCAATACTGAGACATTGATGCCAACTTGCCAAGCTGATGAGGTGCAATTATAACATGCTAATTTCTCTCCAAAAGAGAGAGATCTATCCTGTGCGCTGTGAAAATTGTTCTGTGTTTTTTTCTATTTGTTGGTGAGCTAACATAAATATGTATTGTGTTTTCCCGAAAACATTTAAAAAAATGGACATGTTGGCTGGATTCACAAGATCTGTTCTTTCATTAGCTTGTATTGGACTTGTTAATGTGTGAAGTTAATATTTCTAAAAAAATATTTTTTGAATTTCGCGCTCTGCTTTTCAGTGGCAATGTGGGAGGAGTTGCGCTAGCGGAAGGGGGAGTGAGACAGGTGTTGCCTAATATTTTGTCTTAGTTCTATGTATTAAGGTGGTTCCCTAATATTTTGTTCCCTGTATAACATACTGGTATTAAGGTCGTTTCTACATTTTGTCCCCTTTATAATACTGTATTACGTGTTCCTGAATATTTTGTCCTTAGTATAATACTGTATTATCGGTTTCCTAATTATTTTGTCCCCTTAGTAATAACACTGTATTAAGGTGTTCCTAATATTTTGTCCCGTTGTCACGCTCGGTCGTCCTTCCTCATACTGAGAGTAGTTGGAAGGATCGGAGACCAATATGCAGCGTGGTAAGTGTTCATATTGATATTTATTATTAAAAGAGAAACCTGAACGAACTATAACAAAATGAAAAACACGAACGTGAAGCATAGAAATAGCGCTGACAAAACACTAACATAGACAATCAACCCACAATCCCACATGAACAACAGGCTACCAAATATGGTTCCCAATCAGAGACAACGTACTAACACCTAGCCTCTGATTTGAGAACCATATTCAGGCCAAACACACCAGAACAGAAAACTAGACATACAACATAGAATGCCCACTCAGTCACACCTGACCCAAAAAAACATAGAAACATACAAAGCAAACTATGGGGTGAGGGCGTGACACCGTGTGTAAATACTGTATTAAGTGTTCCTAATATTGTCCCCTAGTATAATACTGTATTAAGTGTTCCCTAATATTTGTCCCCTTAGTATAATACTGTATTAAGTGTTCCTAATTTCCGCCTTGTATGCTACTGTATTAAGGTGTTACTAATATTTTTGTCCCCTTGAGTATAATAGTGTAATTATAATGATGCAGGTTTGAAAAACTATTTTAGCTGTTGCTGTCTCTTTAAGTGACTGGATATAAATGCTAAATGTGGATTTTACAAACAATTTAATAAAGGATTTTGTTCATATAAACTTCATACATTACACGTAGGATCAATATATAAAAACACATGCTCAACTTTTGAAGCAGTTAATCTTAGATTTCCTACTGCTCTCAGAATCTTCTCTCAAGTAATATTTGCAATCCAAGTAGAAAAAATCTCTGAGAAGCCCGTGAGGCTGATAATAAAGCTTATTAAAGAGCAGTGATACTATCCAGAGCAGTATACTATCAAGAGTAGGAATATAAGTGGAACTATCAGAGTAGTGAATCGCCAGAGTGAATTACTATAAGCGAACATGCAGGCGTGAATTGCCGCGTGATCTATCGCGTATCACAGAGCATGTATTATCCGAAGTGATTATCAAGCAGGCATCAGGTGATACTATGCAGATATATCGCAGTGATACTATCCAGAGCAGTGGATATCGAAGCTATCGAGAGACTACAGACAGGAAACAAGAGGTGATACTATCCAGAGCAGTGATTTCCAGTCAATCACCAGAGCAGTGATACTATCCAGAGCAGTGATACTATCAGAGCAGTGAATCTATCAGAGCATGATGACTATCAAGAGCAGTGAGACATCAAGAGCGTGATACTTCCAGACAAGTGATACTAGTCAGAGCAGTGAATACTATCAAGAGCAGTGCACTAGTCAGAGCAGTGATACTAGTCAGAGCAGTGATACTTAAGAGCAGTTACTATCAAGAGCAGTGAACTATCAGAGCAGTGAGACTATCCAGAGCGCTGATACTATCAGAGCAGTGATACTATCCAGAGCAGTGATCTATCCAGAACAGTGATACTATTCAGAGCCAAGTGATCTATCGCAACATATCCTATCAGAGCAGTGATACTATCCAGAGCAGTGAATACTATCCAGAGCGTAACTATCAGAGCAGTGAGACTATCAGAGCAGTGAATACTATCTCAGAGAGTATATATCAGAGCAGTGAGAACTATCAAGAGCAGTGATACTATCCAAGAGCAGTGATACTATCCAGAGAGTGATACTATCCAGAGCAGTGATAACTTCCGCAGAGCAGTGATACTATCCAGAGCAGTGATCACTCATTCTAGAGCAAGTGATACTATCCAGAGCAGTGATACTATCCAGAGCAGTGATATATCAGAAGTGAGATATCAGAGCAGTGAGACTATCAAGAGCAGTGATACTATCCAGAGCAGTGAACTAGTTCAGAGCAAGTGATACTATCAAGAGATGACACTGTCAGAGAGTGATACTAGTCAGAGCATGAGATACTATCAAGAGCAGTGTACTATCAGAGCAGTGAGACTATCCAGAGCAGTGATACTATCCAGAGCAGTGATACTATCCAGAGCAGTGATCCTATCCAGAACAGTGATACTATCAGAGCAGTGGATCCTATCCCGAACAGTGATACTTAGAGGCAGTGATACATTCAAGAGCAGTAGATACTATCAGAGAGTGATACTATCCAGAGCAGTGATACTATCCAGAGCAGTGAGACTTCAAGAGAGTGATATATCCAGAGCAGTGATACTATCCAGAGCAGTGATTACTATCCAGAGCAGTGAATACTATAGAGCTATGGACTACTATCCAGAGCAGTGATACTATCAAGAGAGATGATAACTATCCAGAGCAGTGATACTATCCAGAGCAGTGAGACTATCAAGAGCCAGTGATACTATTCAGTAGCAGTGATACTATCCGAGCAGTGATACTATCCAGAGCAGTGATACTATCCAGAGCAGTGATCACTATCCAGAGGCAGTGAGACTATCAAGAGCAGTGCATATCAGAGCAGTGATACTATCCAGGCAGTGATAATTTCCGAGCAAGTGACTATCAAGACGTGACAACCTATTCCGAGCAGTGATACAGTCAGAGCAGTGAACTATCTATCAAGAGCAGTGATACTATCAAGAGCAGTGATACTGTCCAGAGCAGTGAGACTATCCAGAGCAGTGAGACTATTCCAGAGCAGTGAGACTATCCAGAGCATTGAGACTATCAAGAGCAGTGGATTATCCAGAGAGTATACTATCCAGAGCGTGATCTATCACAGAGTATGATCTATCCAGAGCAGTGATACTATCCAGAGCAGTGATTACATCCAGAGCATGATACTATCCAGAGCAGTGAGCTATCAAGAGCAGTGATACTATCCAGAGCAGTGATACTAGTCAGAGCAGTGATACTATCAAGAGCATGACACTAGTCAGAGCCAGTGATACTAGTCAGAGCAGTGATATATCAAGAGCGTGATACTATCAAGAGCAGTGATACTATCCAGAGCAGTGATACTATCCAGACAGTGAGACTATCCAGAGCAGTGAGACTTCAAGAGCATATTAGCATATTAGGGTATATTAGCTTCAATGTTAGGTTGGCGGTCACAGGGTATATTAGCTTCCAATGTTAGGTTGGGGGCCACAGGTATATTAGCTTTCAATTGTTAGCTTGGGGTCACAGGGTATATTAGCTACAATGTTAGGTTGGGTCACAGGGTATATTAGCTTCAAAATCTTAGGTTGGGCCACAGAATTAAATAGAACAGTATAATATTGTACCTCGTGTTAGAAGCCTTGTGTACTGTTAGTTCTGGGTGAAGTCGATGCTGAGAGCCATTGGCAGGGTGTATGTGTTGTGTGTGGTGTGTGTGTGTGTGTGTGTGGTGTTGTGTGTGTGTGTGTGTGTGTGTGTGTGTGTGTGTGTGTGTGTTGGTGTGTGTGTTGGTGTGTGTGTGTGTGGTGTGTGTGTGTCTGTGTGTGTGTGTGTGTGTGTGTGTGGTGTGTGTGTGTGTGTGTGTGATATGGCGGTCTAATGTGGATGAACAACTTTGTTAGTGTCTAGTGCTGCCATGCTCAGAAACACACACACGACACACACACACACACCACACACACACCACACACACACACACACACACACACACACACCACACACACACACACACACACACACACACACACACACACACACACACACAGCTGCTGCTGCACTGATGTGTGGGTATTTCTAAAGGCATATATAGAGTGTTGATGGTGAGTCTGTCTAACATAGCCTGTGCAGGGTCGGGGCAGACGGGGCAGTATTGTAAAGTGTTCTGTGGTCCTGAGTGTCTGTCGCTTCAGATCAGGGCATTATTCTTCATTTGAGACATTCCATGACACTTCAGGAGGCAGATTACCAACTAACCAACCCAGAAACAGGTCAATCACACACAAACACCCAAATACAGCCTCTCTGTCTGTCTCTCTCTGTGTCAGACCTCACAACACCCACAGCCTCTCGTCTGTTCTCTCTGCTTCAGACCTCACAACACCCACAGCCTCTCTGTCTGTCTCTCTCTGTCTCAGATCTCAAAACACCACAGCCTCTCTGTCTGTCTCTCTCTGTGTCAGACTCACAACACCCACAGCCTCTCTGTCTGTCTCTCTCTGTCTTCAGACCTCACAACACCCACAGCCTCTCTCTCTGTCTTAGACCAAAGTTGTCAGTGTTGTGCATGTGTGCATGCTTATCGTCTATCTCTCTCTCTCTCCCCTCTATTGTCTCTCTCTCTACCTTCTCTCTACCTCTCTCTCTACTAACTCTCTCTCTCTCTCTCTCTCCCTCGTCTCTCTCTCCCTCTCTCTCTCTCTCTCTCTGCATTGTCAGACTCACAGGCTCCTGAATTGCT